>NC_135556.1:24155222-24177722 GCF_964340395.1 Glandiceps talaboti | reverse complement strand
GCTTACAGAATAATTGAGAGCCCGTGCCTATAGACAAATATCTCAGTAGTCTGAATAATGGAACACAACATGCACAGGAAAAGAATTGACACGCGATGGATACATGCTGGTGGTACATCATACCAAGTATTAATAAATAAAGCTAATACTCGTCATTCTTATAGAATTTTAGGATTCGACAAATATCATATTATGATATATACTCATGTTGCTATGGATACGTTCACTTTTAATGTAATAAGCTCTAAGTTAAAAGGTTAGTCGTGACATCATTGTGTTGTTTTGATACAAATTCTCATCACCCAGAACAAATACTTAGACAAATACAATCAGCTAACAAAACACATTGAGGGTAAAGTCAAAGTCATCTGTGTGTGTAATCAGATTCACAGATTGATAAGACACATTGATTACTGTCTGAGTCTGATGATGTTCAATCATTTGTTATTCCGTTAACAAATTCTTTAACTGTCTGGGTTGAATCCATAGTTATTAACGATACAATCAAGTTATGCCACCAATGCAATCAAAATATCTAAAAACGTTTAAACAAATCGAACAGTAAATATGGTATACATTGGTACTCAAAATGATGGCATACATTTAAAGATATTTGTATCTTACTTTTAAAACTACTGTATTGGCCATTTTCATGCTAGATTATTATTTAACTGTGTATTAATTGTATATATTATATCTGTATTATAAAAGTAACGAGTCGTATTTACAAGCAGTATAGTGAACGATCGCTCATAGGTTGTCACGTGGTCAGCATTTTACTGATAGCAACTATTAATAGATTGAAGTGTCCTTAACAAACTGTAACACATCTGTCGAGTACGATTTTATCGATGTTACGTTGTGCAGTATTTCTAGAAGTGTCGGAAATTTACCTGTTGGTTGGTATCGACACAAAGTGATGTCGGCATGAAACTAGGACGTTACATGCGGATAACTTGAATTCGAACTTTGGGATACAAATCAAGTAACACTACTGGGGTAATGAGGTGGTATACTGTGGAGGCTTGTAGTCCACTAAAACGGACTTTATTATCAGTTCGTTATCGGCGTGATTTATGTATGCACAAGTCACAGCAAGTTTCAATTGACGCAAATCACTAATTTTATTATGTTAAGGCCCTGACCTTTGACATTAAAAGAATAACAAAATACATATAGACAAAGACTATGTATGTGTGAAATATCGATTACGTCCTATAGCAAAGCAATAAATATCTATTCAGTACTGTCCTTATTTATTTAGATCAATCGCTACCAACGTTCCGTCCAGCCAACACGTCTCATTATTGCGTTTGTAATTTGTCATTCGTGTGGTCTCTTCTAAGAATTGTCGTTTACAAATGATATACAGTAAAGCCAGACGTCACTCTGTTTACTCAACTCGTATTTGTATATTGATTTACGTCTTCCTATCTTCTCATCATGTATTTTTTTAATTCATTTATCGAATACCTATTTTTCACCTGTTGAATTCGTTATTATGGCATGTCTCAGTATAAAGTTCAGAGCGTGCTTCTCTCCCGCAAAGCGATAAAACGGACATTACAGAATGTGATTGTCGTTTGGACTAGAGAAAGACATGCTATATGAACCATATGACGTCATTTAATGGTCATTCCTTTTGTCGCATGGATGGCACCACATCGAAGGACCACTGTGACCACACACACACACATACACACACACACACACACACACACACACACACACACACACGACTTACTAATCGTTAACAACGGGTCTAATTTTGATACCAATCTGTGTCATCCACTGCTAAGTACGCATTAACCCATAGGCTAACTTACCTGTACAGTTGGTCTAACTTCTGTCTTTGTTTTCCACCATACTTGTACGTGCCATCAGTCCCTCGCGATAGCCATGTCGAGCTGTACATTTGGACGGTGCCAAAAACCCTGCACAAACCGCTAAAACTTAGCGATGTACAGCATGTGTCTGACTCTTAGATCCGGATATAATCGTACGCATTTGACTTGCTTACGGGAAGGATTATATCTACTCAGATGACGTGACTGGTTGTCGAACACTTGACGACTCCCCTCACCTGACGTGGTCCAGTACAGAAACCAACGTATCGAAGTTTCACCCGATAGTTTACAGTCAACCTATTGTCACAGACACGCTCTACTAAGTTTCTATCATATTCACAACTTTAGGTATATGACCTGCCTCGTTCAACTCAATTATTAGTATTATCTAGTTCAAGTTGACGACAAAGTGTGATCGATGGTTATCAACCATGTTATTTACTAAACTCGGGTATGCTAAGAATGTCACGTGTCTCTATAAAACTTCTGCACGACAAGAGAAGTGTCTTTGGATACCTGAGTAGTTTAAAAAAAAATAGTTATGTATGTTAATAAACTGTTTACTAGAAAGGTAATTGAGTAACTTGGGGAACAGTTTTCACAGTCAGTACATTAAAATAATAAACTATGGAGTGTATCAAAAATATAACTGAAAGTTACTACATATCAAGCAATCTTTGATCTTGGAGTACAAATCTTGAATCGAGTCTAAATCGAAGCCTCGTGGTTTTATCGATATTTACGTACTAGTCTATAACAAATGTAAAGTTGCTGAAATCTGAGCTCTTCCATTACACCTTACAAGCACGACGACGACGACGACGACGACGACGACAACAACAACAACAACAACAACAACAACAACAACAACAACAACAAAGCAACAAACCAACCAACCAACAGAAATATGGCCACCGGTTTAATCAAACAGATGATCAGCGTAAACTGTAATTTGGCAAAGTAATAGGAAATCTAAATTGTATAACGGTCGGTGCCAGGTATACGAGGCAGATGGGAAGATAGAGGTACACTCGATGACGAAGTACGTACAAATGAACCATGTTTGATGCTAAATTATGATAACATACGGTTTAGTGGTTTTGATGCCAAATAATGATAAGTTTCAAATTCAATTTTTTGAAATATACTCATCTGCCAAATACACCACTTACGACAATTAATACGTCGTTACCAGTTACGTAAATAGTATTCTCATTGAAACTCAGGTACGTCATCATCGGTACATTTACGTACAATGTACGAGTCACGACAAGTGTATTACTTCTTTGTCAGTACTTCAGGAAATTCTCTACAACTAGAAAGTGTGTAATAGGTCGTACATGGATGTATGAAAATTATCAAATAAAAGTAGCATCTATATAACATTGCATGTAGGGTCAATAGGGGAATTCTCATGTGTAGTAAAACGACGCAACTCCATGTCTTAGGGTCACCACGACGATAAACTGTCAAATAAAACATACATTTTTTTTACACAACGATATAAATTCACTTTTACAGTGTTCAGTTATGGACCTGGATACTGTAATAGCAGTTTGGATACAGCATTTTTTCTTTATACTAAATGGTGTTATCGAATTCATATGAATAACGGATACGTATATCGAACACGTGTGCTTGTCAATGAACTTTGAACTCTCGTTGGTGTTCGTATGTCTTTATAGTGTGTACAAGCACCTCTCAGAAAAAGTTGAAATATTCGCCAACTTAAAACTTGACTATTTAGAGTTCTAATTACTGATAGCTAGCTGCACGATAAGTTTTCTATCCAATCCTACATATATGAATTTTATCTACAAGCAAGTCAGAGACTGACAAGCAGCCTACTTCTGTGTCATCTGTTTACTGCTGATGTGATAAAATCCATAAAGAGAGTATAAAAGTACATGTGTAATCGTAAAGAAGTGACCAAGACCTTTCAACTTGTCATTTTGGATTTCATTGACGATTTCTTGAGAGGGAAATAACCAAACAAACGTTGAAGCCTTGAAAGTGTTTAAGTCCTGCGATTTGAATCGATACCTTCCTGTCATACCATTATGTTTTATATACATATGAATCTTCTACGATCGCAGTTGCAGATTCATCTAGATCTATTGGTTTGACCCCTCCTATGATGGAGTGCGTGCAATAAGCACCTGTCACTTGTGTTCCCCCCCCCCTCTCTCTCTCTCTCTCTCTCTCTCTCTCTCTCTCTCTCTCTCTCTCTCTCACACACACACACACACACACACATACATACATACATACATACATACATACATACATACATTCATACATACATACATACATACATACATACATACATACATACATACATACATACATACATACATACATACATACATACATACATTCATTCATACATACATACATACATACATACATACATACATACATACATACATACATACATACATACATACATACATTGTACATCTTAAAAGCTTGCAAACTCTATTTATAGAATAAGGTACTAGTAACCAATGTACACGTATACTTACGTCTACCTATGACTATTGGTTTTCTACTTGTAACCTTACTGTTTCAATATTTCGTTGTTTAACTTTACTACTTATAAAGCTATTGTAAATATAGCCTGTAAGCTCTCAGACGGCCAGGACGGGTATATGCTATAGAGCAAGACATTATCAAATTGTGTGTATAAATCTAAAAAACAAAAACACTTTTCGCCCAACTTGTCAAATGCATCGAAATCGAACCGTCTTTAATTAATAAGTTTAAGACCAAAATCACCTTTACTTGGGCCACAATGTCATTGACGGTAATATTGAAAATTGACAACTTATCCAGTAAAAGGTGTAGATTGAAAACAAACCCTCTAACACGTTTCGACAGAGATGAAGGTTACTGTATGGTTACTATGGTGAAAGCATGTCTTGCCAAAGTCTAATTTGATAATCCATAATGGAAAGAATGACGTAGGTGATTGAGTTCGGAACTATTCTTTGGTCGAAGGCTTCAAAATAGAGATGGCATATGTATGTCAATCAACGAGGCTGTCCAATTCCTTTAATTTAATTATTAGCATTTTTATTATTGTGAAAATATCGTATATTGCTATGCATAAATACTACGTCTCATTGCGTCGATAAATTAATACCATGATTTGTGCTAGTGAAAGTTGGAAGTTCTGTCGTAGTAGGATTTGTCGGTTGGCTGCATGGCATTTGTCACGTAAAACCAAGTTCTCAAACGTCAATTTCACTTCTATTGTATCGGAATTCATCATTCCATTTTGTGGCTTCGTATCCGGCTTAGTTTAAAATACGCTTAATTCCGTTTCTATAGCAACGGAATGTATCACTTGATGACATCCAGTTTACCCCTGTGCTCAAATAACATACTTCGTATGACGACATGTATGTAGTTGCCGCTCAACTGAGCCCCGGTATGTGTCTGGGGACATTCTCTGGTCGAGTGACACAAAATTTGTATTAATTTCTTCCCGAAATTATTCCATTACGATAAAAACGGTTCAGTGGTGAGCGGAAAAAATCACGAAACTGAGCCACTCTAGGAAATTCTGCAATCATGCAAGCCCAATGATTCATTATGATTCCAACGTAATTTTGTAATTTTACACTCACACGCAATTTTGTAATTTTCACCATCTTTTTTTCCCGCCTCGAGTCAAAGACGAGGACATATTAAACTACCCTGTATGATGTAATTTCTTGATATTTATGACCTCTCCCACTGCACGTAGAAGACACCGTAGATGAAGATGACAGATGTTCTTCATCTCATGATTTGCCTCAAGAAGCCATGTTTGATTCAGAAAACTTGTTTTAAGTGCTTCATTAATCAGTGTTGCCATGGTAGCGTTCTTAATGAGATTCTAAAAATGTCTAATCTAAAAATCTTCCTGATATGCAACATTGAAACTGGATTTCTGACCTTTTGTGTTTTAGAAAATTCCAATTACGCCAGCTCCGTAGATTACTCATTGCTTTATTCATTCCCGACTTCATTCTGTAAGGAGACTGATCACGTGATCCTCTGTTCATAGTCGTCATAACCGTTGATTCTGTAACTCCAATAATGCATTTATGTCCATATTATGTGAAAAATCAAAGGCGACTATTACACAGTTAGACTGTGTACGGTTTTGTTCATGGTTAAATGATTTCCCATCTGTACTTGTTTCCATACCTTTTATCATACATATCAAAATATTCTACCATGTCTCTCCAACGAATTTAACGCATCAGCGTACACATGTAAAATTTGATATTGGAAATGTTGCCAATGCTAGACAATCAGCACTCAAATATTTCAGTCGTCGAATATTAGTCTAGTAGAGAATGTACATATGTTGCCTAATTCACGAATAGCTTACACTGACAAAGTACATGAATATATAGGATGTATACGCAATTGTAGTTTTGTTTTCATAGTTGCCATGACAACCTAACCGTGTTTCTGTATCATTTTATAGTGATTACTGATTTATAATCCTTTATTCCATGGATTCACAAACAAAGTCCCTGGTAACAGAAGCACTTTTGTGAAGATTTAAAATATCAATGGGTTTATGTAGACGTGGATATTTGTTTGTAATATATACATGTAAAACAAAATATATTTTCATGACTGGTAAACATGTTTTTTATTTATTTCCATGTGATCGCATGTGATTTTCTTATCGGGATAGTAGCTTTCCCTCAGTTAATAAGTTTCG
Organism: Glandiceps talaboti; assembly: GCF_964340395.1. NCBI lineage: Eukaryota > Metazoa > Hemichordata > Enteropneusta > Spengelidae > Glandiceps > Glandiceps talaboti. Next base: position 24,171,149 of record NC_135556.1, on the reverse strand, counting down.
CACAAATTCCATATATCTCGCTATATTATACTGATTTTATTAGAAACAAAAGTAGAGGAAAATAAATTGCTCAATCTAGAGCATAAGTTAAATTACCGGTTGCTGTGAAAGTGAAATAGTAAAAAACTAATTTAAAAGTCTGAAAAAATTTCACCCAGTTAATTCCGTATTCCGTATTCAATACCATATACATATATAATATACAATAAAACGGATCTAAGGTATACTTGTGAATTATTACAGAGGTCGCCCACATTCTACAAAACACCTGCCCCCCCCCCCCCCCCCCGTGGAATTTCTGTACGGCCCCTGAGAGACTGACACATGTGTATTGACAAGAACACCTCGGTTTTACACGCCACTCTAATGACCTCTATTGATGTGATACGCCTAAGGAGGCGGTGTCACTTATTTATCCAGATCCAGATCCAGATTGGAAAACACTCTCATGACTCTGGTAAACGATAAATGTACCCGATAAAAGGAGGTTATAAGTTTGGAAAAGCAAAGTTTTTATATATACGTGTGACTGTTGGTAGTCAGAGTAAAATATTTTTGACATTGTGGATATCAACATGGCAGGCGTGTTGTGTATTCGCGCATGTGTCAGGGCAATAACCCCGGAGCGACAACGTATGTATGAAGAGCAGAAGGAGAGGGAAGTCGAAAGCAGCAATAAAATATTCTCTTTGAAAGAAGATTGCGTCCGCTGTGGGGAAATAACTTATGCAAGGTGACTTGTACTGGTTTGTTTCTTTGTCTTGGGGGCAATCGTAGTCTCTGATAACACAAGATGTCTTCAATAACATAACTGTCAGGGTTCAACACGTCAGGGGTCAATAATAAGTTTGAAAAGTATTAACATGCCATCTTCCTTTGGGTCTTTGTCTGTACGTGACTCAAAGTGTATTGCGTGTGCCCACGTAACAATTGTTACGCCTTTTCCGTCGTAATACTGATGCCAATAGTGAATACATAATCTAGTTATCATTTGATATATCCGACATGAATAGAAGCAAATATACCATATGTTGTCAATATTTACATTTCATGATATATATTGATATTATATGCAATTAAATTGAAAGGCGCCAGTAATGTAACACACTGCAACTGTTTTCATCTTCTCACTCTCATGAAGAATTTAAACAATTTTATTACTGCAAATGATCATCAAGTTGATAAGTTGTTATCCTTCCATTTTCCTGTAAATGTACTAAAAAATATCATAATTAGATACTTATATGTTATTCCCTGATATTTTTCTTCGTTCAGCCAAGGAAAATAGACAACCCTTAGGTCACAAGTATCTTCCGGCTGAATGAATACAAATATGGGAGAATAACATAATTGTACCAGTGCCAGTAATATCAAAGAAAAAATGATGAAAGTAATAGCAATCTTGAACGTTTCGACTCATATTTCGAAGACAGCAGAACCTGTGATGCAGGCACGCGTTGTCGTGACGTAGACGCGCGTTGTCGTGATGTAGAACGACAAGAGCATATATTCCATATTTTTTTTCAACTTTGCTTGGTACAATCACTACGTATAGTCTGGTCTTGATAACTACATCGTCTTAAACCACTAGACTTAATATACACCCCCCTCACAGAGGTTTTCACAGAGGTTTCAGCTCACAGAGGTTTTCACAGAGGTTTCGGCTGGAAAAATATAGTCTGACTTGCGAGAAAGGGATAACCGAACCTCTTTTGTCTTGAGGGGGAGAGGTGGGGTTCAGGGCAGTCGTAGTAGTGGCACAAGAGTCTTCGATGGATAAGACAGTGATTGACTTTTTTGTTAATATACAGAGGCATTGGTCATTGTGATGCAAACACCACAGCTTCTTCATCTGAGTATGGCCACCGCTCGACAACCCACGTATCTTATACTGACTTTCACTCCATCATATCATCACTGTCTTATCAATTGGTCTACGAAAACTGTACGTGTGTTCTACTGCAACTACCTAGACCCTCGGCCCCCTTTTCCATGGACAAAACGGGAGAGAGTCCACTTGTTATGCTCTAAGACTTTACCTACTACTGCATTGCTACCCGTACTCGTTGGTATATCACCCAATACCACAGTTATATCATTAATACTACACAACTCGTTGCATCTCATAGTGTAACCATGCCACGAGTGTGTCATTTTCCATCCAACTGAAGATTCAGTTATCAGTTTCGCATCTCACGACCTATGGCCATACCCACTTTCAGTTATTCAGTAATTGACAATAATGAAACATCTGCACCTGGACATGAAGAGTGAAATGAATGAACACTACCTTAGCAACAATTGACATATTTAGGAGAGAAGAAAAAGAGACTATGCTGGATAAACACTGATGGCGTTACCTTTAACCAATACGCTCCAAGAAATCCAGCAATTAACCTTGACAGTCATTCAGTAGCCACTGAAGGTGCTGCTCAGTGGATGTAATTACCAAGTGACGGATCACTTGGACTTGAAGGAGAGTGAGAAGGAAGTTATAGCAAATTGATAAGCTTCAGGATAATTATGTTCTCTTCCCATTGACGAATGTGAAACAAAATATATCGTTAACATGCACACCAATACCCTCCTCTCTTTGTGTGTGTGTGTGTGTGTGTGTGTGTATGTGTGTGTGTGTGTGTGTGTGTGTTTGTGTTTGTGTTTGTGTATGTATGTATGTATGTATGTATGTATGTATGTATGTATGTATGTATCTATGTATGTATCTATATGTATGTATGTATGTATGTATGTATGTATGTATGTATGTATGTGTGTGTTTGTGTGTGTGTGTGGGGGGGGGGGGTTGAAAGTGACAGTTTGCTATTCATCACTAACTTAAACGTCGTGCCATGCCCTATATTTATACAATTTAATCATTTGCCCAACATTGCACACGCCTTCGGGTTTCTTAGACGAATACGCGATATCATCAAGACATTGTTAGGACTAGGCAACTCTCAGTTGAATACTAAATCGTGAAAAGACATTATGGCGTTTCGATTATCGAATGTGAACAACGTTAATGTAGAATTGACGCTGTGACTGTCCTGTTAACAATGTTATGCAAATTTAAGATTGACGGTGAGAATGAAGCTGTCGTTGTCGAGTAAACCCTATATGAACACCGAAGTTCAAGGTTGCTGATAGAATATTGCTTTGAATCTGACCTTTGACATTACATATATAACCACTCTATACATAGTACAATTTTATGTAATCAGTTTATAAGTCTTACTAGAATACGAGTCAAAGTCTCCGTATAGTTGTCAAAATGCCCTTAATTATCCAAAGACAATGACAAACTGTTGTCTTCTTTTAAGCTGTTTAATAAAATTATTTTGGTATCTGTATTGGTAACTGCAACCAGCGGCAACTGTATCACCCGCTAACTCGTCGTCTTCTGAACAAACTACAATGTAATAGTCAGGTAAGTATAAGACTAAGTGTGAGTTGTAGACCTTTATTCTAGAAAAAATATGAATACACTGGTGATTGCTCAAGTGGCAAGAACCTCATTTAATACAAGCATATGTCATGTTATCAACAGTTTGGCTTGAGGGGTGAACTTCTAACCATCCTACATTAATCACGGACAAGAAATAAGCGAGTTTGTTCTTAAGTCGAAGCCAGGTGGCAACTGTATGTAATGTGTGAAACGAGTTACTTGCTAGAAGATGCAAACACATTAATATATTTGGTATTCTCTTATATAGGGACTGTGGTATACTCATAACCATGTCGTACTCTGTCAACACTTCTTGATGTCTATTTTCTTTACTATTTGTAATTAAACAGTGTAAGTGAATGTCAGTACGAATCATTATCATGTACACAATCCGCCATCCATACTGCGCTACCATACTAATTGAATGAAAACATTGCAGTTGTGGTCAGATTACGATTCTTTAGGAATATTTCCTTTTGATAATACACATCAAATGGATACAATGTACTATTTGGATTGTTCAGAAACACCAAAAGACAACTTCTCTTGAATAGGTTTATATCATCCAAAGAACAAAAAAAAATTGCAGTGTATTTTTCTTAAAATCTTCACCTCAGAAATTGTACACCTGGGGATTGAGGTAGATTTAGTAGGACGTCAATGCTGTTGTATGCATTCAATGATTTCCTTTAAGGCAGGTTAAGACCCGTCGTACTGAGCTATACACACCGTTACTTTGCTCAATTGCTTGCCACACCCAATGTTACATCGATGTATCCATGAACGGATGCAGCTTATTCATCATCACCATGGCAACCATGTAAGTGAAAAAAGCTATCGATCTGTCTGTGTGAAAGTATTGGGATTTTAACATGTAAATATATTACGGTATATTTTTCTTAATAAGCTTACTATAAAGAGAACCGCCATCCATGGGGGACCGCCTATTGGGATGATCGATTTTGCCGTTCATCTTTCTAACGGTGGTCACATTAATGCTTGTTTCTACGTCACGCATATACAATACCGATGTTGTTGTCATTCAGTGTAAAGTATTTGTAACTGAATGACCAAATCTATATATTTGCTATGTTGTGTACTTTCTACAATTATTTCTTGGAAAATATTCAAATTAATCGATTTGCATCAAATATAAGACATTTGTAAATCGGTACCAAACGTAACACCGCCAAACTTTTAGTAGGCAGTCTCATATAACACTTAGTATACCATTTACTTAATTGTGTTGAACTCAAATTTCCTAAATTTGCAGTTTTGTTATTTACGTTTGTATCACATGTCTTCATTCATTTAGACAAATTATATCGTCAGATTTCGTCACATTCACATTGATGTCATTTTTAGTATAGACAATAATGTACTTCAAATCCATATATTAATATTACTGTTACAGTCAACAATTATCAGCATAAAAGTCAGCATGCCAGTTTTCTGCTTTCTGCAACCTTTCCAAGTCCAGCACTTCAAGGCAATTCTATCACCCAATGTATCATAGGTTGCATAGTCGATACAAACCGACAACTTCCACATGAGTAATTTTTTGAACCAGTAAAACATGTCGTGGACAGGATCAAGATAAAAGTGTCCTTTGTCTGCTCAAATGTGTTTTGTCCTCACCAAAGTTCTAATCATGGCTTCATGTCCCAGCTTCTGGCAAGGTCGTCGTATATCAAGGTGCCAAGCCTGCGGAAAGGCCAACAAAAATGACATTGCCGGAGCTTTTGTGTTTATATAACGTTAACTACTGAAGCTAGTACTCACTTCTAACAAAAAATCAAAATCAAACAATTTTTAATATAAAATGCCGTGACTACTAGTCAAATATCTTTCATCATCACAGTTGTGAAAGACCCTAGTGTTTATTTCAATTCGAAAACAATATTTCAAGGTTTTATCAAATATCAGGCGTTTTCTTTCTTATCACCGCCCATCTTGTCACTTTTGTCACATATGTTCACCTATTATTTCAAATAAAGTTTTAACATAATTAAAGTTGTAGAAAATGGTACCAATTCTTGCATAGCTAGTAGTTAGTGCGACACACATGTACACACACACACACACACACGCACACACACACACACACACACACACACACACACACACACACACATTGTTTCTTATCTAGAGTGTGTGGTGTCAAGGCAGATATACGCAGTGTTTTGTCCTCACCAAGGCAGATATACGCAGTCAGGGGTATAAAATATGAGCGTCATATCGCGAAACTGATATTTATTTTCCTTGTAAGTGTGAAATTGAATAGAATCGATGTCCTTTGACGGTTTTCTATTGATTGAAAGAATGGCTATGAGTGTCTTTGCGATTTGCAACCAAAAACACATAATGTACTAAATAAACAGCTAACTGGTCTTATTGACCAGAGTCTATTAAAAAAAATAATTTTGCATTTTTAAAATTACAACGAATGCTACTTCATAATGTATCCATTGTATGTCAGTATATTCTTTGCTAGATACAGGTTTGAGTATGTTATCATAACAATCTTAAAAAGATTCATGTTTCCAATTCCCTGTTGATAATGTCATCACCGAACTGCTACTTTCCCTGTGTAGTCCATTGACTTCAAACAAGAAAGAAAATGTCAAAAGTGATAAGATATCTGAAAAACAAAATTTAGCATACCATAATAGCTGTTAGCGGACAATACCTTTCTAGCGACGTTGATAAATGTTTGTTTAAAGACACGATTTTGCTTTCACAAATTGTATGATACTGACAAAATCCTACTCGATTATTTCTTTATAATAAAATAAGTGGTCTTTTGAAGTTGCATATATATCCAGCAACGATGTGATTACTTCTATCTTGTAATCTATAACGTCATTAGTTATCATCAAAGCACTGAGCCCTCGGAAACCGTGATATACAGTTGAATACAATTCAAACGTAAGATTTTAATGTGATTGCTTTCAATCACCAGAAAAGTGCATAAAGCAGCTGCAACTGAACTACAAAAGTATATCAAATTGGTGTAAATCGAGTTAGCTTTAGACTGGCACTATAATCAATCGCAAGTTCCTTTAAAAAGGATTAATTGTGTCTTCTATGATTGATGTTTGCATTCTTACAAATGTGACACAAGTTTCTAGACAAACTTTCTCTTTCTGAACAAAATATACGATCACTTGTTTACTCTTGGTCAACATCATTTGAACACAGGCTTTTAAAGTGTTAATATGCTGCCGTATTGATTTCGATTCCGATTTCAATAATTGGTATTTAAAGTGAAAGACAGTCAATGCTGGAAGTAACTCAACATCACTCACTGTCTAAACTTTACCAAATAATCACGCCATTTCAACCACCGTGCATGTTGAAGATACGTTTCTAACACAGAATCAACGTCGACCAAATATTGGAATACATGACGTCATCCGAAAATGCCACTATGCACAAAATGTGAATAGCAATGAATAAAGTATATCACTTCTATTCCAAACTATCAAAATGCACAAACTGTGAATGACTGTGAATACACGTATCACTTTTTAAACAAAATTATCACCAATTGTAAAATCTGTGAATACAAGAATAATATTACTGAATACACTCATCACTTTTATACTAGTAAAACACAGCTGCTCAGTTCAGTCACAAAAGTGATACTTACGAGTATCATAAACAGACTGAACAAGTATTCCAATCTGCATCTGCAATTACTTGTGTAATAAAACATTTTTGTAATAAATCATTACAATATAACATTTCCTATTTAGTTAGAACAGCATACTGTTGAACGACAGAGAGCTATCAACACGTCGTACACAAATGTAACTGTAGTTATTAATAATAGGAAGTGTACTTTATGATTCACGGTATCATGACCTAGTTACGTTATTATGACCTAATTATCAAAGTCATTATCATAATTGGGCACAGCGACAAAAGTGAGCAAAGCACAGCATTCGGTAAAACTGAAACAAACAAGACCAATTATATAAAAATAGGTACCCAAAATAAATTAATAGGATCTCTTGTGACATATTTCTTTTGTACAAGCTGTTGTTAAACTATAATACATTTTACAATGTACGATGGGATTTAGTTAAACGGATATTACCATAGTAACAGCCACATAAATTCCCCTTTGTATTGATATGTATGCTTCAACGGAAATTGCTTTGCTTAAATGTTTATGAGAGAGACAATCAAGACCATTCGAAAACGATGATGTTTCCAAGTGCCATTATATACTATGTTGTTATTTTTGGTAACTTATGCTGAAGAACTAATCCATTGCTACGTATTCTCGAACCATTTCAGGCAAAGCGTTGGTGATAGTTTAGACTTTACAGTGCAATGTTATTTTCTCGAATAACATATACACTAGGGATGATATCATGTCTTATTGCACTGCATGTATCCCATAAAACCCAATATGGTTTAGTTTCTTCTTTCAGTTTAGAATATCAATATGGTTGTCTATAATACCAAATCAAGCCATACATCACATATCTGCCATGATAATCATTAGTGTCAAATGATAAAAAGACGCGTGCAGTCTGAATAGAATGGTAACACTTTATGGTATTAGTCCTTTTAACGTGTCGATCACAATTATTGAGGACTCGATTGTTAGCAGCCACGTCATCCATATTATCTGTCGTCTTACTGAAAAGTGACAGAAGGTTTCATGCATAGTCCATACTGAAGACTGCACGCATGAAAAATTTCAGATGGACAGGCATCAGAATAAACACAGTCAAATATTCATTGGACCCTGACATTGGCCGGTAAGAAAGAGTGAGGGCCAATCTAGTTTAAACCATTCATTATACAAAATGGTAACGAATTTCAAAGGTGAACGAAAGTCGATGGAAAATACTCAATGTGAGACAGCTCGGTGGGTCACGATATACTGATCACTCATTGTCCCTGTTGCTAAATGTGGCAAGATCTATCAAGGGTTAATAATTAAAGTACGAAGATTTGTATGAACATTGACCCTAAGGGCTTCATAACGTCATGAATACGTTAAACAAAAAACCTAACAACAGAAGTAATCTCGGGATTTTCAGTACACCAACGACGATCGTTTGTCACCCTGGAACGATTTACAACGAGATGCACTGCTGTGAGTGACTGAAATTGAATTTGCAAAATGCAGGAAATATAGAAAAATGAATCAAGCCATTAGACAGGTTCCAATAGCATAATAATATGACACAATGTATTGTCAATGGGATAGAATTTGAGTACATGTACCAAACACTACTTAATGTATCTATTGGTTGTTTTTAAATCATATAATTCATCCTGTTCAATCGACGTCACTAGTCTGTACACATTCATCGTTGCAATGCATTTAGTCTAGATTCGTTTGGTTAACCATTGTATGATATATACTGGACAGGTTAACATGAATTAAACTCCATTACATTGGGTTAGCAACTGACATTTTAACGGGAAAATTTTACGAAAATAAGAGCCACATAAAAGGTTTCTTCGGAGTAAGACATACAGGCTATGTGTGAGTTGTGTGTGAACATGAATATATATTTTTGTTGGATAAAATGTCTGGTTTGTGTGGTAATCTTTTGTATGATCTTTGCTTCCTTAATCTGTTCACTGGAAAAATATTTTCATTGAAATCCTAAATCCCAAACGATCACGCGGCCCTGAGTGAATTCTGAAAAAGGCCAGATAGGCAATTTTAAGTGGTTGTCATTAAGGGTAAGATATGAAACCATTTCTTGAAAAATACTTCAACATCAAATGGCAAGTCCATTATTACCAAACTAATTTATGTGGCCTTTTGGTCTCTCTGCCAAAGGACAGAAGAACGAATGTATATATATATATATATATATATATATATATATATATATATATTGTGGTTCAATTATTACATGGATATGATCGTAGTTATATATCGTATTCACATTTGTTCTTCCTCAATACTATCAATACAAACCCATGGTCATCCTCCAATTCGGATTACCCTTATGTTCCAGCTAATTTCTTGTTTTGTTCAAGTCTCTAGACTATCCTCTAAATAGCTTTGATGATGACTTTTTCGTTCCCAATGGAGATATAAAGTTACGGTGGCAGTAATTAGCCTCGACGCCAGACCAATAATACGACCACGAACACGGATATTCTAGGAGAAATAAGCTAAACGTAATTCGAACGGTCTTACTGTTATTAAGTTTTTGAACGTAATGACCCTTATCAGCCATTGACAGGCCAATAGAAGCAAAGTGTACATGTAACTACACAGAGATCGAATCACAAGCTATAAATACTACGAATGCTTATTAGAGAGTGTGCAATAAGTGTCAATGGTGTACGTGCACTGCATGTAATTGGTGCACGGCACTTCAAAATACACACTGACGAAATTCCCCTGCAGAAGAAGTTCCAAAATAAAACCCGAGTGGAGTCTTAATTGGCAAAAGTCACAAGAACATTAGGTTTGCCAATAAATAGTAATCGAACATGGGGACAATAAATTTAGTGTTCTAGTAAAACATAGCATGCTTTGTAGTTTTCTTACATTGTAGTTTGAATGGATGTGGTTCAAGATCATAAGCATTACCTTCAGTGATGCGACAATCGATTTGTAACATCGGCATTACTTATCCATATGCACTGTACATGTAGCTTATAATTTGACGAATATTGCTCACGACATTTATGTTTCTCGTTAACATCTCCAAGCCGATGATGTCAACTTAGTTTGGGGAATGTACATTGTTACGTCAACGTGTATCGTCTCTAGGGGGTGTACACGCATGTATGTATGTATGTATGTATGTATGTATGTATGTATGTATGTATGTATGTATGTATGTATGTATGTATGTATGTATGTATGTATGTATGTATGTATGTATGACATACACATAAAATAGTCTTATTATATAGGAAGAACACTACATACTAATGGGCTAATGCGTATACTCTTTTTACAAACATCATCATCTACGTGGCACTGAGAAAGACCACCAGGAAGCTACAAAAACACTGTATTGGTGACTTTATGGAAATCATTTTATTATTGGCTTAATGGCTTACATACATACATACATACATACATACATACATACATTAATGAATAAATGAATGAACGAATGAATGAATGAATGAATAAATAAATAAATAAATAAATGAACCAACCAACCAACCAACCAACCAGCATCTCCAAGCCGATGATGTCAACTTAGTTTGGGGAATGTACATTGTTACGTCAACGTGTATCGTCTCTAGGGGGTGTACACGCATGTATATATGTATGTATGTATGTATGTATGTATGTATGTATGTATGTATGTATGACATACACATAAAATAGTCTTATTATATAGGAAGAACACTACATACTAATGGGCTAATGCGTATACTCTTTTTACAAACATCATCATCTACGTGGCACTGAGAAAGACCAACAGGAAGCTACAAAAACACTGTATTGGTGACTTTATGGAAATCATTTTATTATTGGCTTAATGGCTTACATACATACATACATACATACATACATACATACATACATTAATGAATAAATGAATGAACGAATGAATGAATGAATGAATAAATAAATAAATAAATAAATAAATGAACCAACCAACCAACCAACCAACCAACCAACCAACCAACCAATCAACCAATCAATCAATCAATCAATCAATCAATCAATCAATCAATCAATCAATCAATCAATCAATCAATCAATCAATCAATCAATCGTTACTATTCATCTGCAACTTACACGTCGTTTTTTGAACCTTCGGTTGCATTGATTTTCACAAATCTAGTTAGTAAGTATCTTTTTTCTTTGACAAGAGCTGTATCAAATGAAATATAGACAGGTTTTATTTCAAGTGAAATGAATCAGTGCCAGCTTCTTTTCCTTTCCCCAATGGTATCTGGTTACATTCAAGACGTCATACTGGACCTGATTATGCATATTTGTCTGATTTCTATAAACGTAGAAAACACATATACTGGCCACTCTTATCAGCTATATAAATCCTGTTCGATTACGTTGAAAGACTTGTCGTAATCCTTATTGCTCTGTTCATAATGGTATTCATGAACTGTGGATTCAAATGGGGTTTATTTCAACATCCATAGTGATAGTGAAGGTTGTAATGAATTGTTAGTCATTCTCATAGGGATGTGTGCTTATTTGTGGTCTGTTGCCCAAATGACATTATGTGTGGATGTGTGAAGGCGGTGGGGTAGAGGGATGGGCACTCGTGTGAGAGGGGGTACTGATCGAATGCGTGAAATATATTTTGTTTCATGCAATCACTAAATTGGATAAAATATGATCACAAGGTAGTATTTCTCATACTTGACATTTCCAATAGGGTGACAATGTATACCTGTAATGTAACAGCCTACATCACTAGCAGCATATGTACATCATGTTTTTTTCATATTGTTAGTCTGTCCATCCATCAAGTCTACCCTTTTTCATCGTTGCTCCGATAATTATGTATAACAGATAACCCGCATGTACGGGTTTTATTAATGAAAATTATTGATAACATCCTGGCAATATATACTACAGTTGTAGTAGATAGTTCTTGATTTGAGATTTAAGCGTTCACTAAAAATTCATTTCTATGAATACTATTTTGTGACGTCATAGTAAAGACTTATTACCTTTGCTGTAGTATATATTCAGTCATTTACAATGTCAAAGTCATTTTTGTAGGATAAAATGAAAAAGTACAGGTTTTAGAAAGGACGAGATTTATCACAGAGAATCAACTATGGCTCCTTTTAGAATGAGAGTGTTGAAACACTCAGTTTTATACATCATTCATGAGGCATAATTGATTCAATATTTCGACATGATCACAAAACAAGGCATGTTGAGATGGCTACAAGCTCCAAATAGACTCATAAATAGTCCAGACCATTAACGTGTCGATGTCAGGGCGGTAAACAAACTAATACTTCTTTCAACAATTGCTAAAACATAAAGTGTTCATACGGCTATTTCTATTCTGAACCTTACTTTCAAGGCGTCAGATATAATACAAGCTTCTGTAAAAATGTTATTGAAATAGTTGTGAATGTATATTGTCGAGAATAACATACGGTACCAATCGATACGTTTTAGCACGGTGATCAATTGTGTTCACTTAATGTACTTGGTACAGGCGTAGACATTCCTGACTGGTGAAAAATATAAATATACAGATACGTGTAATTTCCAAATATCAGGTGAAGACAGGTTTAATTGTAGCTGTAGACGCAAGTATATTTCAAATGGGGACATTGGCGCATGTGTACCTGTGCTTGCTTGCTTGCTCGTTTGTTTGTTTGTTTGTTTGTTTGTTTGTTTGTGTGTGTGTGTGTGTGTGTGTGTGTGTGTGTTTGTTTGTTTGTTTGTTTGTTTGTGTGTATGTGTTTGTGTCGGTCTTTTATTTTTATCTTTTAACACATCACTTACTATCTAAATAGGTCTATACTATTGTGGGGAGGGGGAGTATTTGTTGTGTCTATTATTTCTTTTCCTCAACTTTATAGTGATATTACAGTGTAGATGATTAGTTCGCATGAAGAATGATCAATGTGTAATAACAAATGACAATACACTTTAGACTGCAGTGAACCCCACAGTAATCTGTACTGCAGCACCTAGCGAGGTTAGTGAAAGTGTTTTACTGGATCATTCATATGTTGCGACTCTCGATCACTGTGACATAATTTTGTTGCTGACGAGATTAAGAGGGTTGTTGGTGATCGTCCGAACGTAGACTCGAGTAGCTCAGCGGCCATAAAAAGTGGAGCGCCCCCAAGGGGCAGGATTGGGAAAGTTAAATAATGGCGCAGGGGATGATACATTTGACATACAATTCATTTGTTAGCATAAAAAGAAACATGACAACTACCCATTTTCTTCTTGTTTTCATATACCGCATGATAAAATCTCCATCATATAGCATTTTCATAAAATTCATATCATAAGAAGACAGATATTTTAATAAATATATACTATATTTCCACTAAAATCATGTGACCATCCATATGGAAAATATCCAGGAAATCTTACAAAATAATGTAGTTTTATGTTGAAATACCACTTTTCCTACATAGCAAAGTTATTGGGAAAGGTAACAAAGCTATCAATAGGAAATGCACATTAAAGTTCTACTTTTATTGAAATAGATCATTTTTGGTGTGCATGTTCTATTTTCAGCATTTCCTTTCCGATTTCTAAGCGCATAATAATTGTGTTTTGTAAAACAAAATCACGTTCAAACGATTTCTAACTACTTTTAACTTTACATTTCGACCTGCCTTAATGTACATATTTGTTGAGAGCTACACATATGAACAGATACATGTAAATCACACCAGATTATCAACAAAGTGTAAACACTAATCATTAGTGATTTATTGTCACCCCTAAAGGATCTGAATTTTGCCCTTCGGTTGTCCGGAAGATATGAAAAGAAACGGTTGGTGGACACGCATGGTTTCGGTGGCTGATTTCCGTTAAGATCGCGGGAAAGCGATTTCGTTGATAGGGGATGCTGTATTGATTGCTTTGAAACCAATCATGCAACTCCCCTGTATTATTGCCATGGCAACGGGTTGATCTGTATGCGCTGTCAACCGAGCCATGGTTAAAAAACGTATATATTTCTACTGCACTGTCCCCATGTGATTAAATATGCCAAGAGCATTAAAGTTTCCAACGTTTGATTAATATGTGATAAAACAGGTAATATGCTAGCACTCGGTACCTGTGTGACCAAGGTAAAGATTCTACTAGGCTCCACTTGGCGTTCTCCCTAGATTCATTCAATTCTTATTTATAAAATAGCACTCTTAGTAAACTTTCACATATCAATTTGATTCGTGTCTGATCTTGTACTGTGATCGAAATATAATCAAGTGTTAGCTAGGGAAGAGTAGAGATAATAGGTAGATGTATATTACACAACTCAACAGAGTACTATTAAAGGACCAAATGACTCTTTCGAGAACAATGTGTGATCTCCCTCTCGATGTCTCATGCCAATTATTTCTAACAGAATTCGGCCTGAAACGTAATAAATGACTGCAACTATCATGTGATCTAAAGCCTTGGGGGACATTCGGCATTGCATTATTTCACTTCAGATTGTTAATTTTGTCTCAGACCAAATGATACTAGTGCTATCCACATTCATCAATCATTTTATAGATCGCTGAATTGCTTTTTTTAATGAACTGCTCGAGAGCGTCTTGAATTCTTTTGTGATATTTTTTCTGTATCAGCGTAGATTATGTTTTATCATTGTGATATGTACGCAGGTGGCCATGCTTCCTAGTATAAATACTGTTCTTACCTATATCGCGTTACAAGACATTCATGTTAAGGAGGCATTCAGGCTTAGCGCTTGAAATATGTATGTAGCGTAGGAATGAATAATGTCCTAAGTCATATAAAAGTAGAACGGGATGATGAAGGCGACCAAGACAACACTCACCACGTTGATAACAAGTAAAACAACAACAACAACAACAACAACAACAACAACAACAACAACATCATCATCATCATCATCATCATCATCATCGACGACGACAACGACAACAACAACAACAACAACAGCAACAACAACAACAACAACAACAACAATAGCAACAGCTGGGATAATAATGGAATTAAATGCATGTCGTTGTTTGACACAATATCAGATTAAAACAACATGTTTTATTCACACATTGTCATTTCTCCACTGTTGAAATTGTTCATTACTTTAATAATACATTGTATAAGGTTATATTACATTTTTTTTCTAGTAACACTTCTAACACTTCTATATAACCTTCGACTAAACTGTTTCCACTTGTTCCGGTCGACATGTTTAGGCAATGCGATCGCCATGTTTCCTTTACGCAAACACAATACAATTATGATCTATATCAATAATTGGATTTTATTCATCAATAATGTCTGCTTTCAGCCAAGGAAAACACAAGTGACATATGAGACCTCAGGGAGAAGTGACAAACTCCTTTTGTTACAAATATTTTCCAACTAAATATATCATTAAAGAATAATATAATCATACTTGCTTGAGGTATTATTCCATAAAGAAATTGTAAAGAATGCTATTTTATGTCTTATGAAACTTTACATGGAAATTTCCATGACTTGAGTTGAGATAAATGAACAAACATATGAATCAACAAAAAGTCACATGGGGATGTTGTGAGAACTAGAGTCCTGTCTGTTTGTAATTTAATTTACAATATAAAACTGTAAAGTGGGAAGAGTGATTTATAGGGGATTATCATTGTGTCTACAATAATCCAATTAAACAAAGCACAACAAACACAGATTATAGGCAAAAATAAGGATTTCACTCATATTTCGAGCATTAATAATGTATGCAGACACGTACACGCGTTAGAGTTACCTAGAATGACCGGAAAGTGTATCGTATGTTTTCTGTTTGAACTTAGTTTGCGCGTGTTATGATGTC
>NC_135556.1:24075222-24150222 GCF_964340395.1 Glandiceps talaboti | reverse complement strand
GTAATGACGTCATATTTGACGTTAAATGTTAGAACAATATAGTAATAACATCACATATGACGGTAAATGTTAGAATAATGCAGTAATGACATCACATATGACGGTAAATGTTAGAACAATGCAGTGATAACGTCACATATGACGGTAAAAGTTAAAACAATGTAGTAATGATGTCACATTTGACGGTAAATGTTAGAACAATGCAGTAATGACGTCACATTTGACGGTAAATGTTAGAACAATGCGGTAATGACGTCACATATGATGGTAAATGTTAGAACAATATAGTAATGACGTCACATTTGACGGTAAATGTTAGAACAATGCAGTAATGACGTCACATTTGACGGTAAATGTTAGAACAATGCAGTAATGACGTCACATATGATGGTAAATGTTAGAACAATATAGTAATGACGTCACATTTGACGGTAAATGTTAGAATAATGCAGTAATGACATCACATTTGACGGTAAATGTTAGAACAATGTAGTAATGACGTCACATATGATGGTAAATGTTAGAACAATGTAGTAATGACACATTTGACGGTAAATTAAATTTTAAAACGAATGTAGTAATGTTACATATGGAATGTGAATAGAGCTACAAACTGACTCAACTCATTCTAAAACTGTTTAAATATACATAGATAAGAATTGCCCAGCGTATACAATGATGAACTCACCAGTGCTTCCAACCCTAAAGTCAGATTTTTCACTACTAAAAAATCGCTACCATAACAACCACCGAATCCGGAGCCATGTACATTTCCTTTTATCGCAATATCTTTTAATCTCGTGATCTATCTACAGATATTTCAAACAAAATTGTAACTAGTGAAATATTAGCGTAAAATCGAGATTATCTTGTATTCCTATTCCTGCCAACTATCTCATATATTTGTCATTCCAAATATTTTTTCGACATTGCACTTCTTATGGAGACCTATACCCATATTCGATGTGATCGTGTGATCGTGTTACGTTACGTATAAGTTACTGCCCAGCAAGTGAAAATTTGATAAGGTTACACTAAAGATAATGGTACTACATATTGAAATCCAATTCCCAGGTGTACCGAAATTCCCTTAAATCACAACCATGTTTAATACGCAGACTTGCTTCTAATGGCATGTATTAATCACATTGGTAGAAAAAAACATGCCATGGCGGGGTAACTTTATATGTCATATCACCATGATTTAGTTCGGGGGCTTTCACCTTCCAACGGCAAGACATTTTCAAAGGGAAACTACTCGGCAGCCCATTTAGTAATTCAGCCTTGTAACATTCGGTCCCAAGCGGCGATTTAATCATCTACCTATAGATAACATATGGTTTCACTACTCTGTAATGCTACATGCAGCATGTTGGACACTCTCCAATACTGAAACAAGTCTGAAAGCCTGTATGTATACTGTAATAAACTTGTATCTAGTAGAGTCAACACTGATGCATGCATATTATCATCCCTACATACACTTTCACATATTTGACTATCGATGGAGAAAGATTTCACGGTGGAAGTAAAGAACCAAATATGCGTTGAATACTAAATCGTTCAAACAGGAATTCAAATATTGTGTTAAAACAAACTCTTGTGACTCTAGTCGTAAAAGTCATTGGACTGTCATACACGAGCGTGTGCTTGATTGGTTCGTTTCTAAATATAGACGTGTTACCATAGACACCAAGTAGAAGGTTTCAACTACATTAAATATGAAATAGTAAAAAAAATACTATATTACAGACTGACGTTAGATGAATTCGATAGCAATCGTACACAAAGTAATTGTATACAAAATGATATCTGATGTTAAGTGAATAAACGACTGCCACTGTTCCAAGCGTTAATGCAGTAACTGTTATCTATGTATGCAATGCATATTATTTTGCTGTCACAAATGACCCTGGGGTCGAATGAAAAATCGACAAAGTGAACTTATCAAATGTTCATGATTGGAAATATGTTACATTTGATATAACAAGTATTTTACAAACCTTTGAAAAATTCAACTTCCGTACGTCTTTGTGTTGTTAAATCAAATCTGCATTTCACCAGGTCCTTCACTACCTAAGTGAATATATCATTTGAACAAAAGTTCTCTGTACAACGACTATGATACATTTCTTCTACGATGGAGGTAAACACGGTGACATTATTATTAACAATTCCTACTTTAAATCCACTGTGTCATAGCAACCATTAAATGGCACTAAATACTTGTCAGTGTCTGTGTGACGTATGGAAATATTGCGAGACATATCGTTGTACATGTGTAACCACTCCAGCATTCCCCTCGTAATTGACATAACCATATCACTCCATCATTTCCTTTGTAATTGACATAACTACAACATTGCATCATTCCCCTCGTAATTGACATAACCATATCACTCCATCATTTCCTTTGTAATTGACATAACTACATCATTGCATCATTCCCCTTGTAATTGACATAACCATAACACTCCATCATTTCCTTTGTAATTGACATAACTACATCATTGCATCATTCCCCTTGTAATTGACATAACCATATCACTCCATCATTTCCTTTGTAATTGACATAACTACAAAATTGCATCATTCCCTTGTAATTGACATAACTACAACATTGCATCATTCCCCTTGTAATTTACATAACCATATCACTCCATCATTTCCTTTGTAATTGACATAACTACAACATTGCATCATTCCCCTTGTAATTGACATAACCATATCACTCCATCATTTCCTTTGTAATTGACATAACTACAACATTGCATCATTCCCCTCGTAATTGACATAACCATATCACTCCATCATTTCCTTTGTAATTGACATAACTACAACATTGCATCATTCCCCTCGTAATTGACATAACCATATCACTCCATCATTTCCTTTGTAATTGACATAACTACAACATTGCATCATTCTCCTCGTAATTGACATAACCATATCACTCCATCATTTCCTTTGTAATTGACATAACTACAACATTGCATCATTCTCCTCGTAATTGACAACCATATCACTCCATCATTTCCTTTGTAATTGACATAACTACAACATTGCACCATTCCCCTCGTAATTGACATAACTACAACATTTCAAGATTCCCCTTGTATGTAATTGACATAACTACATTTTATATTTCGCCTTGTATGTAATTGACATAACTACAACATTTTATGATCCCCTTGTAATTGACATAACTACAACATTTTATAATTCCCCTTGTAATTGACATAACTACAACATTTTATAATTCCCTTGTAATTGACATAACTACAACATTTTATCATTCCCCTTGTAATTGAAATAAGTACAATATTATTCTATCTTTCATCTTGTAATTGACACAAACACAGCATTCTATATTTCCCCTCTTGCGATTAACATATCGATGTATTCAGAGTTGTTCCGTTGATTTGACTAATCGCCTCCTTTCATAAGTGTGTTTTAGCTTGCGTCATAAATTAAAGTAACAAAAAGATCATGTCATCCTTTTCTCACATATAATGCACGTAATGAGATCGTTTTTCAACCCCTTTCCAGAAGTTAATTTAAGGATAATTGTTTTCGTTGAAAAACTATAATGATTGCCAATGTGTTAATGGTCAGAGTGACATTTCATTAATGACAAATTATACATGGATATCTTTTTGGGAGATATCGTGTAACATTATTATTAAATATAGATGATAAATGATACTTGTGGGATGCTTTCTAAATGTTAGGTGTAATATTCCATTATATGGTTATCTCACATAGTCAACGATAGAAACAAAGGAATGAAATAGACTAATCTGGTCGTCGTCTTAATAAACTCAACACTATATAAATAATACAGCGTGTAAATTGACGGCTTTGGCGTCAAAACATGACTTATGGTAGGGCTTAATAGTACGTTGTGGAATTGAATAAATCATCAAACACTACTCTTATTTGAATAATTAAATTGTGTCGAGAAGTGTTGGGTTACATTATAAATCATTAAAATCAAGTCAATGTAAGTTTAACGGTCACATATTATTCCTAAATTGTTGAGAAAAGTCGTCCCTTTGCCTACTTTCCTTCCAGTCTGATAAGGACCGATTGAAGTGATAGGAACCGTTCAACAAACCTCCCACTACAACAATATAGTTGGCCTATAAATGAAAACTGAATATTTAAACCTTTTAACTAGTCGAGAGCAAAGGAGGAGAATGTTATGAGAAATGAATGTATCAACACCTACAGCCGAGTGGGTGTAGTAAATCACTAAATGGCGGTAGACACTAAACCGCATGAATGAGTATACACGATACGGAACAGTTCTGTCTTCTCTGTAACTTTACAGTCGCCATAAAAACCTTGGTGTATGCCTGGGGTAAAACACTATGACTTTCTATTCTGTACACTTGATTAAAAAACAATTCAACTGTATTTGTTGTACAGAGTGTTTTAATGTAGATGCATGCCTGCCATTAATCTAGTCACATGATTACCTCATTTATCATATCACATTTAGTAATATAGATCGTCAAAATCCACATTTCAAGAATTCACGGTGTTCATTGTCAATCAAGAAGAACACTGAGTTGAGTTGTAGAAGGCTGGACGCAATTTGTCACGGATTATTGAAGTTTCAGGGCTTAAGAAACAAAACTGTAGTACTTACAATATATTTACATTATTTAATTGAATATAGTTAATACTTCACATAGACTATTTACAATTTATAGATTATCATTTTTCATTTTTCTTTTAATTTCAAGCCCAATGAAGTGCATAAGTACGTATTATGTAAAATGATTTCGTCCCATTTCATGACATATTATATGAAATGAAGGAAACTTACATATGGTCAGTGTTGTCCATTCCCTCCAATTATGTTAGATTTCTATGTAGGTCTCATTGACTGCTTTAAACAAGAACCATAGTAAATGTACTTGTATATGTCTTCAGAACCCGTCTAATCATCTCGTCGCCAATTCAATTTCTTTTCGATTCTTAAAGAGGCTTTTCAGTATTCCTGCACATCCTGATATATTATGGAATATTATTCCAGTCAGCTTAACAATGTAGATCATTGATGTATTTAGGGAGATTAAGGCTGTCAGCAGGCAGTTCAAATCGGCAGACTTGTGCTTTGTCATGCGTTTAATGTCAATTTTCGAGATAGGTCAACGGATTTCAGAGTATTTGGGATATCGTCAGTCACTGCAGTACTGCAGCCTATGGTGCATTTGACACAACGGGTAAATATTGTCTCATAATTTGTAGTGTACTTTCGTGTTGTCCGGTTATTTATTTGGCAAGGGTTTGTACCTAGCATGGGTTAATCATTTGTTTAAACATACAATATACGGGAATGACATGAGAAAAAGCAACACTTAAAGCAGAAAGGATGTATTACCTTTATGCGTAAAGGTCACTGGTTACTTCATTTGAACCTTATCTAATGGGCTAGATGAACATGCAAACCACGTACAACCGTGATTTTCCCAAAGCAAGCTTATCTTTAGCCTAATGCAGTGTTAAGGTTTGAAATAATAAAACCTTGACTTTCTGTTTTAAATTGACTCTATTAGTAATGATAACATGTACAACAATATGATATTCTTAGCCCGTCTTATTGCTTGTTGGCGAATAGAGTTCACTGAAATGACAGATAGCGTTGTATTGAAAATACGTGAACTGTTAAGTGAGATAAGAGAAATGAGGTGTGAACACGAGGTAATATTTATGTGTATTTTATGCGCTATCCATATCTCATATAATTATGTATGGAAAATAAGGTTAGCTCTCGCAATATGTTCATACGTGCTTAACACCAACAACAACCACCACCACCATCACCACCACCACCATCACCATCACCACCACCACCACCACCACCACCACCACCACCACCACCACCAACAACAACAACAACAACAACAACAACAATAAGAAGAACAAACTATCTGTTAACTAAAAATACACGACCTTAGTCGGTGTTGACATCAATTTTGTATTTTGATGCCGAAAAAAATTACATTGAAATTGATTCTTCATCGTAAATTAGGATTAGGTAATATTCATAAATAACCATTTACATAAATGCGTTGACCTTATTTACGTGTTAAAATTGACCTACGGGCTGATAGCAGGGTTAAAAATAAAGCTTCTGCAGCATTTTGATCCAGTCGTTCTATTTACACTAATACGTTGTATAAAGCAACACAAACCCCATGCTGACCGTACATATATCCTCCACTTGACAACTACGTGACTTGAATAGCAATGAAATGCGATCGATGAGGGTGAAACACAGAGCTTGTCTATCGTCTAATATGTGACTGAACATTACTCAGGCACTGACAATTTCAGAGTTTTCAAGGTACTCCCAATTGAATTTCATAACATTCAGATGAAATGGATTTTTTTCTCATTGCAAATGGTGACGAGAAGTGAAAAGAATAGTAAGAAAGAGACATGGGACACACATCCAGGTGCACAGTTTGTGATTACAATTACAAGTTTTCGGCTTTTGTTTGATTCTGAATGGGGAATTCAAAACATTTTACATTAACAAAACGATGAATGCAGGCAGTGGGCAGTGCAGTGGAATGTAAAACAACTCTCTTCTCACACCTACTTTATACTTCCCATCAAAATAATTGATAACCACTGCCTCGAAAACAACAATGTAATTTAAACTTATAGCTATTAGCTTAGCTGCAAGTGGAACGTTTCCTTGAAAATGTTTTAGTGTCACGTTTTGGGGATTGCCTAATATTAAGTTTCGGTGTCTTAAGTATTGTAGTTGTAGGTAGATCGGCAGAATGTAAGCGATTCTCCACTCTAACTGTCTTTCTAGGGTACCAGGATCTAACGAGCTTGTCTCAGTTAGGAATTAGCCACACATGTATCCTCACTTACAAGTACGCTTTTACACTCAGGCAGAGAGAGACACCGCACACCAACAGTTGCGTTGTAAATCAAAATCTAAAGTAAATTTAGTTCTCCATGTTCCTGACATATAAGTTCTAATTGTCACCTTTAAATCATAGTGATGTCATTATTCTAAAGTATAATTTGCACTAAATATATGATCTCTCACCTAGGTTAATTGTTCTAGAAGACACGGTGAACTTTGTACCCGAATATTTAAGATTCAGATTTAAGATCTTTAAATTAAATCAGCAATCAGTAAATTTTCCACGTGTAAGACAAGTGTTCATCAGTTATTGGAAAATTGGGTATAAATCTGAATTCGATAATCAACAATTTATCTTGTTTACAAGGACTAATTTATGTTGTTTAATCAAAACATTTGACATTTGTTAATAGCCACTAGAGATAAATGCAATTAATACAGGATTAGTAGATAAATCAACATATTAGTAGATCACGCTGTTGTCAGCTCCTGTTTGTAAGTAAGTAGCACAAAGGTAAAGTTTACATTCGTTTTGGTAAATATGTCAAAATTCCAAATATGGCACTTCTGGATCGTAACACTTAGGTAAAATAACTTACTCGTAATATCGTACACCGTGAACAGTATCGCATCACTTGTGGATAAGCGTATTTTGTAGCTTTATACACGATATGTCAAACCAAATTAATTTGTGGGTCCGCATCCAAAAATCGGCCTCCCCCCTCAACGGCGATCATTATTTCAACCTGTTTCATGTAAGTACTGCTTATGGATAATATCGACACTGGTTAAATGTATAATATAACAATTTCCAGTGAGTGAATATACTGAGGTTGTCTGATCGGAAAATGATATTCCAGTTACACCTGTGACAAATTCAAAACAGAGCTTTCGCTCACGATTAGAACTTACCACTACACCACCTACAGATAATATTGATCACTAATTGACAGATATAAATAAATGTATTTTTATAGGTAAATGACTCAGTTTTAGTGAATGTATATTTGGTGATTCGATGACAAAAAGTGACCCAGTTGCAGCTAGTGTAGGTGTAACTTGTACAGTATATTGAAGAAGTTCTTCGCAACTGTAGGGTGTATTTGCATGGATCTAATACTAGTATATTTTCTACCTTCATAGGATGTGGTTCATTTAAAGGTTTGCATTTATCATGCAATTGAGTTTCTCTACTGAAGATAGCAAGATAGACGACAATGCAGTTTGAGATAGTCAAGAGAGTGGACAGGCAGGCCCACTGTAGTATTAGATTACCCTAAAATATTGTCCTTTGCAAACAAAAAGGTCTGGTTTTGGAGATTATGGTCGACCATGGGCTACAGGAAGTCATGGCTCATATGGTTCACTATGTACCTTTATATTAACATTTATGAATATATTAATGTTGTATCTAAGGAATTAATATTGATTGGAATACAATGCAACGTTAATAAACTAGTGCATACAGCTTCCTTATTAGATAGCAAAACTATTCTTGCCTTGTAGGCTCGACTACAGAGATGGCATGAACGAGCCGTTGCTATGGCAAATATCACTCTGGTACTACATCAGTGTCTTGAGATAATTGTATAGTTCGTCGTCTTCGTGGACACGTCTCTTTTATCATGGTTGCATAATGTCTTTACAACAGATTTGCAATCCGATGAAGTACACCGACATTATCTTAGTCTCAACATGGACTGTTTTAACCTGATCAGAACAGCAAAATATTAACACGGTCTATGGTTGTATTTATCTAATATCAGATGATTGTTTTGTCCTTGCACAGTGGTCACCAAAGTGTATAACGATGACTGTCGATTTATTACAGTTCTAGACAGTGTCTCGTGTTACGACGTACATAAACTGCATGAACTGGGTCTGTACTTGTCTTCTTGGAAAGCGATTTCATTCATTTCTGTACATATTTTACGTAGTTTTATGTTTGTCTGTTCCTGTATTGCATTCAAACCTTTGACAAATGCAAGCTTAAGAGTAACATTGAATAGCTGTTTGGATTTTGAGTTGCATTCATTCATTCACAATTTGTACATCATATATTAGTACATAATATACACACGTAATTGTTTAAAGTTTCAAATTGAATAAACTATTTAACAAAACATTTCGCATCGGTGATGTGATTGAATGGCGGACATAATGCAAATGAAAATGAGATTCTAGATTTTCTATCTGAAACTCCTTCTTTAATACGTTGTTAGTGTCACTGAATAACCACTTGTTATACGGAGCTGTCACTCATAATGACAGATGGGAAGAAATATTCGTACGTTTCTGTTTTGCAATCTGTATTAACGTCGCGAACATACTGCCTAATTCCCGGTGTGTATGTGTTATTTCTATTTAGTCAACATGTCTCGCTACAACGACGAGTTATCCATGCATTATATGATACAGTAAAAGACGGTCATCTCATCCGTACACTGATTGGAATTGACACCGGTCGATGTATCCATTTCATTGTAATTGTAACAAACGTAGGTAGATAAATTGATTGTATCGCTCAAATGTTGAATTATGTAATGACACGTAAATAATAAACAAAAAAAAAACATTATGTAAAATACTATATATCGCCAGTGGGAAATCTTCGCTTGTAATATTTTGACACATGCAGTGCATCACAATGATTGGGGATATGTAAGTGTCAACAATGATGAATTGATTCGGAAATAAAATGACATACTGACGAACAAAATCAACACATGCCTTTCATTAACTCGCAACGTATCGCTAGTTTCTATCCACTAAATCACTAAGGTCAAATATAGAACAGTTGAATTGGGTTGCCAAGGAGACTATTCATCGTCAGTTTGAAATCCACGATGTAGAATGTGCCTATTAAGGTGAAATGGAATTGAATCTGATACATTTATTTGCTACATATGATCGATGGTTATTACAATATACCCACGTTGTAACCTTTGTCAATGTACATGTATTATACATATACAAGTATATACACGGTGATAACAAGGTTCTCACATTTGATGTCATTATCTTCAGATCTTCAGAGGCGTTTTAAAGCTGTGTCTTCTCTGATAATTCCTAGAAGTTGGCTCGTCGGTATAACAGTCGCAATTGTACAAACAAATTTCAGTTGTTACTGCTAGGCTTATGCCCTATCACCACAACACAATTTCATCAAGTCAAATAAACGAAATCTTCAGGCAAGTAAATGATGATCTAGGGTTGGGTTTGAATATATAAGCAGTTTCGTTTTTATTTATTAGTAAGTGGCTAGTGCTTCATAAAGAAATTTCTAAACATGAAGTTCTTTCAAATCAATGCTATAGAAATAACAAACCATTCTGACTAAATGTGCCAATTAGTGGATACGTGAGGGATTGAACATTGTGGTAAGGGGAGAAAACTGGCCTTCAACTCAAACAAAACATTTCATAGACAGAAATAACCAATATCGTTACTTCTATACAACTACCACCATGGTTGGCATGGTAACTTAATAGAGAGCTTGCTTTGCACTTTCATTACGAGTTGACAAGCTGTGGGGGTGATAGACATCTCATTTATAATGATTGTCATATGGTACAAGATACCAATATATACACACCACTTGACGTAATTCATTTTTTTATCCATTCATACATAACATAGGTGCAAAGGACAATTCAATTCGGCAGCCGACGACCTTTAGAAAAAATCCAATAATAAATTACGAAATTCTAGGAAAAAATCTTGCTGATTAGTTAGTTAAGTATGACTAATACTGAAGGTTTGAGACTGTGCTAAACATGGTAGATTATAAAGTGCGATGTTCTCCACCTCGCGTTAACGGTATAAAGCTAGAATAAGTAAATTGGATGAACATCCATATTGTCTTTCAACTCACATCTGTGTGTAATCAAGTGTTGCAAAGTCACACCTAATGGAACCTTGGATATGGTAATGTAGGAAGGTGACATTTACATATGGAGGAATGAACACAAAGAGTCAGTCTACATGATAATAATGTAAGTTGTAAACATTGACACTAACTTGGTCATATTTGTTTCTCATTATAAAACTGGTGTGTAAAGTAGTGCTTCTCTGACATTAGGACGATTGATGTTATGCTAAATAACTGAAGTTCAGGATATTCAAATATAAAACACCAATTCATCAGATACATACAATCTTTTAAATGTTGACACTTCATGCTAAAGTGCTGAACATATTAACATACGTTATTTAAAGAAACAGCGACTGTTTTGCGATCTCCGCACACAGATACAAATGTGAACACCCAATTCCAATTTATTATGTTTGTCCAAGTCAAGCAGTGCGCATGCGCCAGTGCTACAAATAAAGATGAATTAGAAAGTGCTTTCAGGATGAAGGATGTCTTTATTCAAATTAACGAGTAGCAAACATAAATATCTTGCCTTCTTGTAACATAAATCCGTGGATTTTTTCAACAAGATGCGCTGACAGCATACTTGATTAAGAAGGAAACACAAGTAACTTGAAATCCATTATTTAATTTATAGATGTTTAGAACATAAACTCATAGTTACATTGCAATATGAGAAACGTAAGTATGAACAGACACAGAAAATTGAAATCTAAATTTACGTAGAATACCTTAAGATTGACTTTATTTATTTCAATAGTAATCATAAACCAAAGAAAGGGGCATTACTTAACTTGAATCTCGCCTTTCATACGGTCCTTTCTTTCATCTCAATCATAACGAAACAGGATATTGATAAAAGCCTACTGACTACAAGACTGTCATTTACATCGGAAACCAATATAAGTATAGATATAGATATATTTGAAATACATCGTATATCCAAATAAAGTGACAAAATAGATTAATAGCGTTCTATATTTGGTATGTTGAGCTTTCTAGAAGATGAACAGGATACGAAAGCTTTAGAAATGAAAGGTGAGTTGATATATTATTTACAACATTGTTGTGTTTAAGCAGTTAAGTCAAGACGTGTAAGATTAAACCGTTAATTCACACTAGTTCACAAACCTAGCTGCTAGATTGAGTCGTATTCAAAGCCAAATGGTTATAATAGACTAAATAACTACAATGAATCTATCAGGCTAATTTGATACAGGCGAAATTTTGAATTCATAATTAATTCGACATAGCTATGATTTCCAATATTTGAGCTAGAATAACATTTTGTAGTATAATGTATAGAGTCATGTTTGATCTCTTGCTGCAAACCTTAACCCCCAAAAATGAATTAGATGACAAAGACTCACTTTTCTTTGTAAAGAAATATCCCCCGGGAAAGTATATAAACAAAATAACCCTTATAATATATTCAACTCAAATAAAGAGCTCAGCATTGGCCTAAATGTTGTAGACACACCGTGTGTATTATTATCTTTAACTTTCAGCATCTATAGACGTTTAAAGTTGACAATTCAAAGACTAAACATGGTTTTAGGTGAACATTTTAACTACAATGTACATGGATATCATGTTATACATGTTAATTTGAGCCTTTTAAATTCTCCTCCCAGCAACATAGTCATATGCTTGGTTATTCATTACATATATTAAATCAAGAGAGACCAATCAAAACAGTACAAATATCCAAATAAGGATTAACTGTCTAGTTTGGTTGTCTAGTTTGGTGATCCGATAGCAGGCGATAAAAACAACAAATGGTTGATGATGGTTTAGTTTTACATTCGAACTGATGATAGTGATGTAGAGATGGGGGTGTAACTCCGATAAGACTGGTTGGTTAACAATCTACTGTATAGTACAGGTCTATAATAATATGTATCGCCTTCATGTACATCGCGTCATCATCAGCATACGTCAGCTCTGTCAAGTTATAGCAGATGGACTGGTTATCACATCGACTGATTAAAAGTATGGTTTTTATCTTTTTATCTTATATCTCTTAAATTAGAAAATGATCCAAAGTTTAGAACCATGTCATTGCTGGTGTGTTAGTACTAATATCGTATTTTGTGGCTGCGATTCATTCTAATAACGGGAATTCATCACGTTTGTTACATTGAGAATAGTGTGAACAATTGCATCGTGTGTGTTACATTGAGAATAGTGTGAACAATTACTAGCACTGCAAAAGGTGTGTGTATCTTTAACGTCACTACATAGGTTTTCCTTGGCTGTTATAATTCAAATTGAGGGATATGCACAGTAATCACGTTGACTTGTGTGATTTTCCTTCCAGAGTAAGACTGGTTTTCCCAACTATCTTCAGTTCAACGATTGGCAATTGTTTACAGAAGATAGGCGTATGGACGAGGGGCTGGGAATACAATGGAAGGGAGGTTTGAACATTTGAAGTAGATAGATAACGACTTACACAGTTGGGTGAAATAAAAGATAGGCGTATGGACGAGGGGCTGGGAATACAATGGAAGGGAGGTTTGAACATTTGAAGTAGATTGATAACGACTTACACAGTTGGGTGAAATAAAAGGAAAACAAATCGGTATAACCATAGCGTTACATTGTAAATAGTATGATACCTACGTGATGGAGGGAAAAGAGTTAGGTGCGTGGCAGGGAATCGGGGTGTTCGGTGGTCACGTCTATACTCGGCAAAGAAAATGACACTTGTACTGTCACACATCTCAACATGAAATATCCGACAGTTTGCATTGCTACCTACTTGTATGCGAACCCAAGCGTACACGTCATCCAGATTTCGTACTTACATTTCACTGTGCATAAAGTTAATGGACGTTTCTATGCGATCACTTCAATGCTAAACTACTAGCTATAACATGAGTTCGTGTGGTAACATTATTACAGTGGCAATTATGAAGCATTCTGAATCGAATGTATACATTGGTAAGTTTGAACACATTTTGTAACGACTGTCTGTTTCAATCAACATATATTTATAACATCGTTATATATTCCAAATAGATGAAACATTGAGAGTTTTCTCAACCTAACAAAGAAAGTTTCTGTAAAACAGCAAGCGTAAATTTAATGCAAAGCTAAAGTGAAAATTAGACAAGAAAAATGACCGTGAATATCTAACTGATGACGTGAAAACATACAACGTATTTGCTTTGTTTTTATATATTTATAATCCAATGTTGAAGATGAACGACTGTGCTGTGGGCGATTGCCGTCAAACACTACTACTCGTGAAAACATGCGAAAACTGTATCTGTTAAGAGGCGGAGTGAATGTGTTTTCACCTCGTGAACATAAATAGAATAATTATACAGTGTTATACATTTTGTCATTTGTTCACGTATTATTCCAAAAATGATATTTACTTTACACCAAAGGAAATATAGTTGTCATGGATTTTTCCAACACGTTCTATTGTCACCAACCTTTTCATACTGGCAAACAGTGATACTAGGGGTTATTTGCACAAAATGCTCTCTGTATACTAACAGTGGAAGCTTTTCAGTCTTTTTAGCGGGGCGTGACAAAAAAAACACACTATGAAACCACTACTGAATGAATAAGTGTTCGTATCGGCTTTCTAGATAGGTCATACCAATATATATATACGTAGTATATACAAATTTCAAAGAGTAATACACATTATTAAAAAACCCTTTACCATAACAAATATTTACCGAATGTCCAGTCAAAGACGAACGCTGGTGCGACAGAAAAGTTCCAAGAACAGCGATCAGCTTTGTCACCGTCTTTGATAGTAGCACACTGGAGTATATGTATAGGAAAATGGAGAAATTTGCTATGTGTTGAAGCCTCCATATGCCAATCAATGTCGAGTCTCACTACACTACTAATCTACATCTTCGTACAAAAGCCAGCGTCTACAATTGAAGCACAGACTACAGCTCCCATCCATAAATATACTTAATGCGGTGAGTTATTTGTACAGTGAAAAAAAAATACGGTTTGATATTCCAATTAATGTATATATATATAACAGTCGAATACATATGTTGACTATGTACACAAAGTATTTTAAACGAAGCATTTCTCTATAATGTGTGTACGAGCCGATGGCGAGGGTTTTTCTAGTACATTAGCTTCCCGTTAAGATGCTTGCAATCATTCACAACACGGACTTCATTGGCGCTGGAAAATGAACTCATTGTAATGATTCCATTTGCTTTCTTCACATTCAGGGGCACCAATGATGGTACTGGTTCCTGATGCACAACAGCTGATAAAACGAAATCCCGATTCTGCCAACATGTCGAAAGCTTGCTCCAGGTACGTGTGCTTCAGAAAGTACCTAGCGGTGTAGCGATCTTGGGTGTGTATTCGGTCAGGATCACGACTATCGTTCAGAGAGTCGCCGAAAACCTCCTTACAAATATAACCCTTACCACACACCAATATACGTGTAATTTTACGAAATTTTACGTCAGCTAAACCATCACGTCCAAAAGCAAAAGTACCACGATAGCCTAAAGTAAGAAAAGCCGGCGTCTTACCGATGGCATTTGATGAAACATGGTTCTGGCCACTTCCACTGTGTATTGGTGCAAGAGTCGGCCGACCTGTCTGCGTCACTGCTCCTCCGTCTCTTGCAATAGCTTTCACTAAACCAGTCAGCTTATAATATTCAGCCTCTTGTCGCAGGCGTTCCTTCTCTGCAAAATTCTCTGGTAGAACCAATTTGCTGTTGCGAAGGTAGTCAAGTATGTAGCGGAATAATATGCCATCACGATCAATAAAATAACGACCTCTTGAATCGCGTTGCACACCAGTTTTCGTGCGACCCGTAAACATTTGGCCGAGAAGCGAGTCTGTTTCTTTGATCAACGTCGAATGTGCGGTTGTATACAATTGTCCACCGACATTGAGTTCTAAAATTGACGGAAAAGTGTCGTTGTTGGTCGTCATAATGTGATACTGTGTGTTGATGATGAGCTCACATATACACCATGGGAATCGCAGCGACGTATGTTTGTAACGTCCTCCTCACTCAGACAAAGCCAGAAAATGACAGCCTCGTATCGCAAAGCAGTGTGGGTAATCAAATATTACAATTTCGAGCTTTCAACAAATATACGCTATATTTGCAGGTGTGCTACTATAAAAACGCGTTGAATATGGCGTTCATCGAAAATTATACGATTAAAAGGGCTTCAATAAAAACACTTTTCACGAAAACCTATGAAAACTGTTACGAGAGGCGTATTTTGGGAATATTGTTAAATTATGCCGTTGGATTTTAAATGCGACGTTTGTGTCGTCACTCAGCTGTTAATATTAGTTGTATTGTGTACAAGTAAACGGTTATTAGGGAGTGCGGACAGAATGTGTGTTGCTGTCCGTAATAAGGGTGCAACAGACGTGCTGAAGACGAACCTTTAAATCACGCAATAATTAAGTACTGCTTGACAGCATTTCTGCAGGGCTTCAGATGCCTCCATTTTGTAATTGCATTTCCCTTGCCTGATGAAATTGCGGTCGTACGTCAAAACATCGATTTTAACGATAGTATATAGAGTATTTGTGCTTTAATGTTATGTTACAGTAACTCAGTGGTATTGCATCACAGTGTATTTCGTTTACTTGCGGAGACGCTATTTATCTAAACGTAATTGGACAAGTCTTCAGTATAGCTTGGTGCAAGACTCAAGTCATGCAAACACACTATATTCATCCCAATTCGATTGTCGTGGACTTGCATGATTTCCGCAATGGCAAGCATCGGAGCCCGAAGGGATGGAAGCGGCGCCTTTTGATGTTATATTCAACACTTGAAATGTAACCCGTTTTTCTGTCTTTCATATTCAATGATATTTATGACGGGCATACAGATGATATGGAATTACAATATATATATATATATATATATATATATATATATATATATATATATATATATATATATATATGTTATAGGTGATTTAATATTCCCATTTTTCAGTTTGATCTCCAGTCCTTGGTGTATAAACCATAAAGTGAAACAACAGTGTGACTGGAATGCATTATTGACATAAAAACCCCGAGGTTATGACATACACAAAACGCTAGCACTCATAGTCAAAGATATAACATCAGAGTTATGATACAATAATGATACATTTGTTGCATATAATATAAGGTTACAACATTCCCTCAATCTTCTAAATTGCTAATCTAAAGAATGTTCGAAATCCTTTTTTAAAAACCGTTTTCTCTTAATGGATTTCGCCAATTATTTACAGTAAAACGTTAGTAAGCTTAGAGGGCTTTACAGTTTTCGTAAGAAAGTTTGGAATGCATTATTTATCAAGAATATAAAATTCACGTACGACAGCAAGCTGTTGTTCAGTATAAAATTGACAATAGAAATCACATGTTGAACGAGAAGAACGTGCTATAGCTTACACATCACAGTCATAGATTGATGGCGAACATTCTTTCGTGTGGAACTTCGACAATGCAGGGGATTGCCGTAGGACAGCATCACAACATAATGACGTAAGGGCAGATACCGGAAACGTTCATTACATGGATGAGGAAAATCCATTAGGTTTCAACGTCCGTTTCTAGGTGAAGCAATGACTAATTAGGTAAAGCTAATTTTGCATCCACGCTAACATAAGCAAGTTGATCTATGGTTGAGGGCTTACACAAAGACGCTGAGGGTAACTGTTCGGAAATAAAAATAGGACACGGGAAAAATGAAAACTTATCCAAAACTTGAACTTACCATGCTGTATAAGAGATTCAAATACATGCGATTTAGACAAGTAAAAGTCCATAGAAAATAATACCATTTAACGGATAAAGGTAGGAAATAGATCGGTGATAACGATGGAACGATGGACATACACTTACTGTGTTATTTTCTCTATGTTGTTTACGAAAAGTAAAAAGAGGTGAAGCCGGAAAATGACCAACCCCTGTTCTTAGGCCACCCTCTAGAATCATTATATTAAAGTCAGTAGGTAATTGCTCTCTCTCACAGAATTTACGCATCTATTAAGTTTGCTGTGGTATCATTTATTAAATAATTATTGACCTAGAAAAACCTTGTAATGTTCATTGCTTACAAATAGCACCTCGCTAACTTACTCTGAAATCTTGACATGGTAAGACAATTTTGGGTATTTCTAGTGGATAGTATTTTGTGCAATGAAATCTACACTTTGTTCGTTGTTTGAGGAAGACATCCTGACCAACGATTTTATAACATATCTTGTACGTGTTAACGATATTCATAAATTCATACAAAAAAATAACTAGAAATGCGCTTTTCAGAAAAAGAACCAATATCCTCACTTTTTAAAAATATTGGCACGGATATTGTGTGAATTCTCGTGATTTGATGTCCTGTTTTACTCTGTGTTCATTATTTATGGTTTGAAATTATGTTTTAAAGTCTGAGAGATATCCCCATGAAAACACTGCTAGTTTACGTTGTTGTAATAAGGAGAGATTGTTTGATAGGAATACACTCTAGTAGTTTTAATGGAGAAAACCATGATAGGAAAACGTGATCTGATATGAGGCCAGGGAGAGAAAGAGAAACAGAAAGTTCACTTAAAGAAGCAATGGCAGACAGATAGTCAACACAGTAACTATGTCATGTTTGCTTTCCAACAAGTGAGACCGAAGATGACTTTACATGTAACTTTCGACCTTGGAGATGAGAAAAAAAAGTACAGTGAAAACATCTCTGTCTTCACTTGAACCAGTTTCAAATTTTCTTTTTGACAATGAAATGACGGTCAAGGTAATTTGTCTTTAGTACACATCGGTATGGAAAAGAGCAATTTTGACAACGATGGGATGAAGGTGATACAAAGTACTGTACAGTGGTACACTCCTTCTCCTGTTTAATGTTTGAACTCATAATGCAATTGCGAATTGCCATAAATTGTATAATGGTTTACGTCCTTTGGGTTTTAGTCAGTATAGATGTATCTTATCTTTTTGTAATATGTCACTAATACACGAACAGTAAACACAGGCACACACAGTAACATACACATCCAGTCATTGTCTCCATTATCCGTCATTTCACCATGCTTGCCCGTCTGTCTGTCTGTCTGTCTGTCTGTCTGTCTGTCTGTCTGTCTGTCTGTCTGTCTGTCTGTCTGTCTGTCTGTCTGCCTGCCTGTCTGTCTCTGTCTGTCTGCCTATCTATCTCTATCTCTGTCTGTCTGTCTGTCTGTCTGTCTGTCTGTCTGTCTGTCTGTCTGTCTGTCTGTCTGTCTGTCTGTCTGTCTGCCTGCCTGCCTCTCTCTCTCTCTCTCTCTCTCTCTCTCTCTCTCTCTCTCTCTCTCTCTCTCTCTCTCTCTCTCTCTCTCTCTCTCTCTCTCTCTCTCTCCTGAAAGACACTTGCACACACACACGCTGTACAGTTATATGATACTTTGCATATTTCATTAGTACCATGGTGATCTATAATTTTTTTAATTCCAGTTTTTCAGTTGAATGACCCCAGGTTTAGAGCTGGAGAGTAAAAATATAGCTTTCGAATAAATACACTTTAATGATTGAAAATTTTGCTATATAACTTTGTGATACCGTTAAGCATATACGTGAAGGTAATGAATCAAACGGATAAGGTATCTACAAAATGATAATACTCGTTACAGTAACGGCAATACATCAAAGTCACAATTGACGTACTAGGAATGAAATAAAACGGACTGAAATATGTCAAAGTAATAAAATATAATTTATCATGTTCCAGTTCCATTCTCTGTGTATTTCTGATTTCCTTTATAGCGAGGACTGTTCGGTTATAGAACACCTAGCCCAGAAATATAACCCAGTATACATATTCATAAAAGTCGAGATATATTTTTGAAATAGAATATAATTATATGTTGAAACCATCTCATGGTATATTGCCAACTCTAAAGTTTTAAATCACTAACATTTGGCATTGTGTAAACCCTTGAAAAATGGAGACAGTTTCCTCGTCATCATGGCTCCAAGTTAAATTCATAGCTAGGTATACACATACACACACACACACACACACACACACACACACACACTGGTAACGTTCTAGTCAAATGGCTATATATTCCTTTCGGGCTATATAATTTCAAAATCTATATTTCGTAACATGACGTCATGTCTTGTCATGTCACCCTCCATGTCATTTCCGATTTATTATGTATGGCATTATCTACACACAGTTCTTGCTCACCGTTTCACTCATCTATATTTAGGGAGTGAATTCTGATTTTATAATTCGTGCCTGGCTGTACGTTTGTATGTTATGGTACATGTAATAAATAAACCTTTCCAATATGATAAACACGTATTAAAGCTGAGCTATTTCACAAATTCTACTAAAATAAGCCGAAGGAACAGATGGTCGGAATCTGAGGACTTGTTATACAGGGCCTCAATACATTCCAGTAGTTGACATCTGATTCACTTTCATTATCAATAAGTTCTTTATCTTCGCAGCAGGAACTATTGAGAAGAAAATACTTCCTAGAATGCATGCATCAAAATGATGGCTTGCGGATTTTGTAGACGTCTTCTTGCAATATCACTTACAGCTATGTTGTCTTAAGTGCTCTGCAAGTGCTCGTTTTAAAAGGCCGCCCACTTTTAGTACGTACTTATCATGAAATAACCGTCTCATCTCTACGATGTGTTACAGACTCTACTCGATTTAAGGTGAAAACCAGGTGGGCCGTGGGCGATGTCATTGTAAACGCCTTTCAATGGCGCAATATCAACCCACCTATAAACTATGCTTTATCAAGATATAATCTAACACCTAGACATCACCCTAACCATCTACCATATATAAATTGAGACATCATCCTAATATGGTGACAAATTCAAAACAGCTTTCGCACAAGTTTCAAACTTGCCACTACACTACCTACAAATACCTCCAGATATAATGTCTTTTTATGAATAACTTACTAATTTTTAGTGAATGCATAATTGGTTATTTGATGACTAAAAGTGGCCTAGTGTAGGTTTATTAACATTAATAATATTGATACACACTCTTCGCTATGAAATGATATCTGAATGTTTCACTGATGTAGCCTACACCAGTGAAGTATTTTGGCTTTGAAACAATGTCTAATGGAAAACATGACAAATTGGTATGCAAATTAGTTTAATTAATATGCAAACTAGCTAGAAAGCTAGAAATCCACAGGTATATTACAGGACATACCTGTAACAGGCTGTGTGCAGATCCTGTAACTGGGTATGTGAAACTGTATACATAGACATCTAACAGGTCTGCAGGTATAGGTATACATACGGGTTTGACTGTATACAGTGTTGTGATCACATGATGTGCACACAGAGGTTGTGTCCAGAGATGTATGTACAAGTTCTGTTACAAAGACTGTAAATTTGGTCAGATTTCATGACTGTGAACATTATTTGTAACATGTCTGTTAGTACAGGTATGTATACGAATGTGTAATTTTTGAGAGTATCTAACAAACGGTTATAATGTTTTAAGTGCAAATTGGTGACTCATTGGTGTACTCATCCATGCATACAGTCATGAACACACATGTCACGTGGAGAAAAGGCCTTTAACATCCCTGTGTACACATCAAAGTATCAGCTGTGTACCCAGCACTGTGTACACTGATGTGGCCACACACCTTTATTTGTTAACAAGCCTTTGGCCGCCACTCTGTTACAACCCTGTGCCGTCTTCGCTGACACAGACCTGTAATTTGAAAAAGGGAATGTTACAGAGTCTGCACATGACCTGTTACAGGACCGAAAGTGTATTTGCTATGGATACCAATGCACATAAGATTTCCACAACTAACCTTATTTAGACTGTATATGTATACATGTATCTACTATCTACCTTTCACTTTATTTAACTAGTCATCGTAATGCTGTATTCAGATGTCAGTCAATGTATACACCTTTTAATACTGTGAACTGGAACCTACCTTACCTGCTTCAGGTATGCCTTAGTTAACGTACTTGTATAGTTTACGTCTTTATACTGAATACGGGTGTATTTATAGTTTGTTATGGCCTTATATCTTTTGCCCTGTATTTTTTATTTCTAATAAATTTTCATTACAGATTATGCCTAGAAGATAGATTTGATCAGAGGAGCACAGTTCCTGAAAATAATTCTGGAGATGTAATGTTTATTTTTCATGCATTTTATAATGATGGTTTATGCATTGCGTTTGACTTGTGGCACATCTAATAATATGTCACGTCTGGCTGTATACTTACATTTTACTGCTGTATGAATGTATATTAATGACGTCGCAAAAATGACGTCTTTATATCACAGACAATATTCGTAAATCTCGATAGCCTTGTACACAACGAGATGATTTGGCGCCAACACTTCGTCCATGCAATTTGGATTCATTGCCGTCCAATTACCAGGCAAAGTATTTCCAGTGGGTAATATTCAACTCTAGCATAAATTAAACGTACGTATTGGACATGTGTAGGATTTCCTGTAATTTACTGTCTTCTTATACCATCAACAGTGAATCTTATATTCTAATCCACAGTTGATAGATTTGTGTTCGCTCTCATACGTCCCCTGTCAGCTTCTTCATTACGTCTTTCTAAAAATCTAAAGTCAATCCTAGCTTATTTTGATTTTATGCGACAAGACAAGTTGGTGATGGGGAGGAAACTATCGAATGTTTTCCCCAATATTTACATTGAATTGTAAAAGGGTATTATGTATACTAATTGTCTTGGCTCTTGCTTTTGGAGGAATGGATTTCTACTTACGGATATTTCGTCAACAACATTTTGCCATTGAACATAAAAGACAAATCTTCGTCGAGTTAGAGCCTGACCTCTGATGACCCCCAGGAATCAAAATTGCTGTAACATTTTGTAAAGCTCAGATACGTAATAGGTTCACATGGAAACGTTTTCACTCAAATTGCGAAATGAAATAAAAAACCTCAAAATTGCACAAACTTCCTGTGTTGATAAAATTTTGGTAAACATGTCACTATAAATGAGCCTCTCCATTCCAGAGATACTCCGTCATTTACACCGTTACCATGGTAAACAAGAAGTAAGTCACAGTGTTTCAATTTGCTATAATAATTCACTAGAAACGATTGCCCACCCTGCTTGTGCAGGAAACAGAAACAGTGATAGTCTACTGACAATCAACACATGTATACAAATGTTCTATTTTGCTAAATTCAGGCCCAACGGCTGTTAGATTGTAGTCAACTCATATATTCTTAAAACTCCAATGCGGGGGTGTATATTTCACTGAATAATGAATAACTGTGACGTCACAGGCCTTTGAAAGAAGAAATAAAAATAGAAGAGCAAACTGAATATTGTTTACGGTACGTGTGGCTGACAGACATGATAACAAATTAGACTTAAATGGAGCAATGGAACGTGTTTCAAGTCTTGGCGACTATACAATGTGTCAATCCACGCACGATACATCATATGGGAAAACAGATAGAGTATATTTTAATACTAACAATCGAACCGCTTCTATATGCCAACAGGCAAATTTCCATAAAATACACCCATCTGTATATTTACATTTACTACAACTACGTCTGAAATTGACGGATATTTTATCATACTTTGGGATGATATAACAGGTTAACAAATTGTTTGAAACCGTTATGCAAGTGTTTGGTGCCGAAATATGCTTGTGTATTAGTGGGTGTTGAATTGGGATAATCGTGATTTAATTCCAGTAAGGTCGTTGATGACTTGTAAGTTAACGTTCTGTATTTATTCACTCGTGTCTTGATGTATCAATTTGTCATGTTCAATTCAAATCAAGGATTGATTCAAGAACTGGCTGGAATTGCTGATTCACAAGCGGGTCAGCATCTTACATCAATTTGATATATCCACTTACGGCACTTCTAACTAAATTATCCAAGATAAACCATTGCCATGGCAACTTGGCTTATCTCTTATCTTAAACAAATCTTGCCAATGGGAAGATATTAATCGACCGCCTGTCTGTATTAAAACTAATTGGAACATTACGTCACAAGCGGTATTCTTGAGACATAAATTAGAGGGAGTGATAGTGTAGGCGAGTAGATGGCGTGCAGTCCTCTAATAGGATTTAGCCACAGCAAATCAATTCTGTTACATTCTATATTGAG
The DNA here is from genome assembly GCF_964340395.1 of Glandiceps talaboti. Lineage (NCBI taxonomy): Eukaryota > Metazoa > Hemichordata > Enteropneusta > Spengelidae > Glandiceps > Glandiceps talaboti. Next base: position 24,126,311 of record NC_135556.1, on the reverse strand, counting down.
GCAAATGCCTAGTAATGAGATATAAATAAGAGGACTTGCATAGTTTACTGAATAGTGGGTTGTGACGATATTGGACACGACTAGGAACAGACAGCAATGTACTCAATGAACTCGACATAGTAGTAATGTACACACAACACAGATAAGATCAGATAGGATTCTTGAACCATTTGATGGGCGACAAAAAGAACTAAAAGTTTACCTGCGGGGATATCGCAAGTGTTAAGTCTACCGCAGTGCATTGTGGGTTTTAATGGTATGTCAAGAATGACAACTGCAAAATATATTAGGAAACGAAATCAGACAATTTTAAGTCAAACAAATGTAACCATGGAGATGGATAGAACTACCAGACTATTTGTCAAATACCAACAGCTTAACTACTGGTTAAATAAAGAACTACAAGACCATTGGTCAAATACCAACAGGTTAACTATTGATGAACTACAAACTGCAAGACTATTGGTCAAATGCCAACAGGTTAACTACTGGTTAAATAAGAACTACAAGACTATTGATCAAATGTTAACAGATTTACTATTGGTCAATATTAACTTCGAAGCAATTGGTTAAATACTAAATACTTACAAAAATGTACATTCTGGTCAATTAACAACTTAATTGGTTCATACCTACAACGATTAAATCACTCTTGAGAAGCTCACATTTGTATAGTTCGATATCACATGCACACCAAACAACATCATGGCATTGTTTACTTACTGTACAGTTGCCACTATTATATACGTTGTAGGAAAACAAAGATTGAAAAAGATAAACTTTGTTCCAAAAAAGATTACCACCTAAAATGTTGCTCAAATGTATACTTCAGTCTTTGTCGACAGATTGAGACACGTGACCTTACCTTGACGGATCCGGAAGTAATGCAAATAATTCTAAGAACTTCATCGATCATAATTATTTAATATTATAGTGCGATATTTAGCCTTGGTACTGTCAATTGCACGATTTATTAGATCATAATTCATTCATTCTCCTGATGTTAAAATTGTCACCATATACAACGTAGAAGCTATGTAGGCCATAGCCCAATACACAATCACCATAGTAACCAGCATATCATTTTTCAATTTGTCAGGATATAAATGTACTTGTATATATTGATGATTGCCATGGACACGGTACTATTTTCACCCTTACATAGTTTCATAGTAACTGGTAGCAATTATTCACCTCCTTTTATTCATTTTATTCAAAGTGGAAAAACTTCAATTTCAAAAATAGACACATATGTCAGTATGTAATATAAAACGATATCGGCTTTTATCGATACATAGAATGTGCGCATATCCCGAGAGTTAATTTTTATTAACATAGAAATACATTTTTACATGTGTTTGAATAGGACGACTCGTCGTTTATTGATTAAAATGATTGATAATTTGTAGTATTTATATCAAGTACAAAGACATGCAGCATCGATAGATCTATTCATATTTTGAATATAATTTTTTAAAACAAAAATGGCATCAAATAGAAAAATTTACGAATGTGATTATACCGATGGCAAGGCGTCGATTTATACTGTAGGGGATTGGGTGTCTTGTAATGTAACATGTTTGGATCTTACAATTCGTAAAAAATTACTATTTAACCTTGAAAGAGCTTCCACACATTTGATAAAATCCTTGTAAATGTTCTATGTTAAAGTGCGGTCAGCAAGAATTATCTGATCATAGTCGTAGGTCACTACTATATTGTATTCTAATGTTTTGATATGAAATGACGCCACGACGGACACATGATTACTTGTGATGAACAGCTGAATAACCTCAAAATGTTACGGGGTTAATTTGAAATTATACAACGTTTTCTTCTCTAAACATACTTATATTGATTGACTAGTTAGTCGTGCATGTTTGATGAAGTGATTTGCTTTCAGATTGATATTAATTTCCCGAATATGAATCTATAGGAGCAATACCGCAATGCAGTACAGAATAACGATGGTAATATTAACAAAATATTCACTTGTCTGATGCTAGTAATAGCCAATGCTGCAATTTGGTCTGATACTGGTAATAGCAAATGCTGCAATTTGGTCTGATGCTGGTAATAGCCAATGCTGCAATTTGGTCTGATACTGGTAATAGCCAATGCTGCAATTTGGTCTGATGCTGGTAATAGCCAATGCTGCAATTTGGTCTGATGCTGGTAATAGCCAATGCTGCAATTTGGTCTGATACTGGTAATAGCCAATGCTGCAATTTGGTTTGATGCTGGTAATAGCCAATGCTGCAATTTGGTCTGATGCTGGTAATAGCCAATGCTGCAATTTGGTCTGATACTGGTAATAGCCAATGCTGCAATTTGGTCTGATACTGGTAATAGCCAATGCTGCAATTTGGTCTGATACTGGTACTAGTCAGATGGAATCATGTCCACATGGGTTAAAGTCTAAAAATGGCATTGGCAAAAAATACAAGCTATACGTAGGTTATGCATGACAGATGAAAAGTTAACTGAAAGTATTGTGTGGTGATCTTTAATAAATACACAATCCACATGACGCCGGTAACATCAAACGTTGTTGCGTGATTGCCTGGCTGCGTGAACACAGCGGATGTTGAAATACCGATATAAGAAGAAATAAACAGAGTATTTCGTTCTAAAATAAATGATATCATATCTTGCAAAAATATAATCAGGTCAAATGTGGACAAAAATCTATAGTCTGCAGATTTCCCAAAAGTGTATGAAAGAGTATTACATCGTGTGGATTGAAAACAGAAAATCATGTCGAACAAAAGATATTTATAATCGTGTTTCTTTGCATCGGGAACGTTTTCGTTCCAATGAATTAGTGGTCACGTATCGAAGGAAGGAAACAAATTGTCAAAAATATATTTGTATAGATTCAATCATTACGCCATGCTAAGGTATTGTCAAAGAGTTTCATTGTACTTTGAATCACATGAATACGATACTCGTTGTCTAAATAGCGTTGGGGTACAGCAACAAAATACAAATATAACACTTCTAAAAATGGTTAGAGGGCCGAAAGGGTTTTACAACTAACACCACAGCAGTAACAGATCACCATAGCTATGCAGTATTAGCAACAGTGGTTTCTCTTACCAATAACACTGAAGAACAGAAATATATGGAACTGTTGAAAACAGTTGAACTATTTTCGTGATCACTAATTTACCGCAATATCAAGAAATTGCGCATGTTTAATATGGTCTGTGTTGGGCTTGTACTTGACTGTTATAAAAATCTTAATTTGGTATGTAAACAGGTATCTGTTGACACACTGTCTGTCATTACAAAGTAATACCCTGATTATACATACGCACACACACACACACACACATGCATACATACATACATACATACATACATACATACATACATACATACATACACACACACATACATACATACATACATACATACATACATACATACATACATACACACACATACATACATACATATATACATACATACACACATGCATATATACATACATACATACATACATACACACATACATACATACATACATACATACATACATACATACATACATACATACACACACACACACATACATACATACATACATACACACACACACATACATACATACATACATACATACATACATACATACATACATACATACACACACACATACACACATACATACATACATACATACATACATACATACATACATACATACATACATACATACATACATACATACATACATACATACATAAGGTATAATGCATGTAATATGTGTGAAATTGTTATGTTTATATACAGTTTACTTATCGTACAGTTACCAAGGTGTTATTAAATTTTATGAATGATTTCAGACCTTATGTAGATTACAATTAATGCTGTATCAGGATTACTATAATTTTATTTGATACAATGTTGAATTGTTGCTGGACAGTGTATTCCAAGACAACACTGGTAGAAAACAGCTTGATTAACTCGAAGAAATTGTTTCCTTCAGAAATATAATATCTTGCAAAATCTCATCACATGGGTATATCCATTATATAATGACTCGCGCGATACTTTTAAAGGCAGATACGCTGCAAGGCAATACGTGCAAGCAGATTTGCTATATACTATAATGCTGTCAAAGTTCAAAATGTCATTGCATTCGCCAACTAATCGCCTAGCTTTAGGGAACAAACAGAAATTAAAGCGGGGGGGGGGGGGGGGGGCTGAGGAGAAAATGGGGGCCACGAAAATAATTGGAGATGCAAAAGGGGAGAGGATAAAAATTCTAATGGTCGGAAAGGGGGGCACGATATATTTTGTTCATGATTTCAACCAAATTAAACCTCACTTGTAGAATTTGTAAAATTTCTTGAAGATTTGTAAAATTTCTTGCAGATTTGCCGCAATAAGTTCTTAAGCCTATATTTAGTGATGAGGTGTGTGACTGCCACGAGAATGTTTCTATATGCTCTCCCCTGTCTGTCTGTCTGTCTGTCTGTCTGTCTGTCTGTCTGTCTGTATCGTATAAATTGACTCTTTAAACGAAATCAAACCTCAGGAGCAGTCGTTTACCATGTACGTTTGCAAAAGTTTCATTTCATTTTTATATCTACTATATATTTGATTATTTTGATTATTATGATTATTATGCAGTTGATAGCCAATCGAAGGCGTGTGTCTGCCATATGATATCGTTTAGGTTAATATGTACAAAATATTGCCAAACAGTTGTAAAATAATGTATTGAAAGTTAAATTGAGATATTGACGACAATATTCAAGTACGTTATGACTTTCGATAATATGTCTGATTTACCATAGAATTGTACATCTCCAGAATGCGAGGGGGGAGGGGAGGCATCGTATAATTATACATATATAATATGTGTAGCCTTGGGGTGAGGATGGGGAAAGGGGCTACGAAATTCTTGGGTCCATTTCGGTGGGGGCATGAAATGTTTTGAGAGCGCGAAGGGGATGGGTGAAATTTTTGACTCAAATAATTTTTCTTCAGACCCCCCTGCCGTTAATTCTGCTCGTTCCCTTATTTTTCATTTCCTTTCAGTATATACCTTAGACATTCGCAAAGGGTAAAGCATATGATAGCAAATCATTAGTTCCATTTTAAGTTGATATTTTTTTGGGTTCATGAATTTGAACAGCACAACTGACATCACGATACTCTAAGGATGTAAATGTTGGAATTGACGTCTCTATGTGTTCAGCGATATCAGGGAATGGATAACTGGGGATATGTTTTGCATAGAGGTTTGCAGATTTTGCAAGTTTCAGTTGACAGTGAATACAGATTTCACAAACATTGAATATTTGCAATTAATTACAGGGTACTAAATGTGATATAAGTAATATCAAAATTAACCATTGAATGGTAAAGGAAGCGAGGCCTTTTCTTTTCTCTTAGGACGCCTGACAACAATGTAGTATCCAATGACTGCTGATTGCTTTTCATGGCTCAAAGAGTTCTTGCTTAGATGAACGATGTGCACTTAAATGCAAACAGACCATATATTGCACAAATGCGGCTGGTATCTCCTACAGAAAGCTTAATCTGACTTATGCGTACACAACATAACGACCACCGTCGTTGCCGTAATAACGAGAGACAATGATACTGCACTACTTGTCGGCAGATTTTCTTTCCATCCTTTCCAAGCCCTCCATTTATTTCATGACTACAGTTGTTGCTAGTAATTCCCAATCAAAACTGTTATGTTGTAGCAGCTGTCGAAATCTCACCATGAAATATGTATGCATGTATGTATGTATGTATGTATGTATGTATGTATGTATGTATGTATGTATGTATGTATGTATGTATGTATGCCTGCCTGCCTGCCTGCCTGTCTGTCTGTCTGTCTGTCTTCCCTCTCCTCTCTCTCTCTCTCTCTCTCTCTCTCTCTCTCTCTCTCTCTCTCTCTCTCTCTCTCTCTCTCTCTCTCTCTCTCTCTCTCTCTCATTTTGACATCCCATAATTGCATAGCAACCTCGACTCTCCATGCCATACCGAATATATTTATATTTACTCTATCGCATATGCACACAAATTAACGAGCCAAAATAATTAGCATATAAATAAAAATATAGTTATACGGTTATTTCTTGTCACTTCTACGTTTATTGCAGGGTTACAATTTCAAAATACTATCAACGAGAACCAAACACCTATCAGCTATCTACGGATGACCCCAATAATATATAACATTTGAACAAAGCTGTTTAATGATTAACGTAATATTGTTGAATCTATATCACATAACAAGTGACGTTAGTGACTAATTCATATCATGACCACATTCATTCTCTATTTTGTGATCATATACAGTTGAAATATGGATATGTTTTTTTATTTGATTATGAAATTTCTTGTAGGCCTTTTTTTCAGAATACAATGTTCCTCCCGTGGAAACATGTGATGTATGCCTAGTTTGAACAAGGAGGGGGTTAACCACGTAGTCTAAAAGACACATTGTATTGTACGACCTAGGCATTACACATATATTCATGTCACCATCCGTTCATGGTTACAAGCACGTTAAGAGTTTAATTTGATACTAGGCCACGTGTCATTCATGAACCTAGTCTTTATAAATTATAAAGATTATTTGACTAGGTTTAATACATGTCAGTTTTCATCATGCATACGTTTAGTACATTTCTATTGAATTTCATACATAATTGATGAGTGGGATTGAGACCAAAACCTAACAATTAAAGAATACTAAGATATATCATTAATATAAATAACTAAAAAACAAATAATAACGTATTCGCTGAATATTTGCTAAATAAGATACGTATTCAACAGTTGATATGCAGGGAAGGGAATATGGCGATACGTTAATATATGAAACTAATTGGTATGACCAATATACGTATATTTCGCGTGATATTTATTCGTGTCATTGTTATGCCAGTATCGTATATGCATATCTGTGTGTGTGTGTGTGTGTGTGTGTGTGTGTGTGTGTGTGTGTGTGTGTGATATTCAAACTAGTTAATTAATTCTATAAATGATGTCAGCCCAATTTGAAAATAATTGTTCATCCAGAGACCATATTAAGTACTAGATCGTATAATCCTCTTCACTTACTAGCTATAAATATAATATAGATGTATTAGGTAGCCTTCAGTAAGTATAAGGGGGGGGGGGGCTGGGGAATTAAGGGGTGGTAACTTTTCGGTCCTTGGGGGAGGGCCATATGTTAGGCAACAGAAATTAGGGAATGACACATTTTACATTGACTCATTTTTATCTAACTTTGCATTATTTTATGAATTTGGCAAGATCCCAACACTACCACCAGTTCCAAATCCTACTGCTACCACATCCCATCATTTGAAAGTAATATTATCATTATGATAACACATCACTGAAACGCATTGATTTAACTGTTAGTTGTGATGTTAGGAGAGGAGCGGATCTCACAGTAGTAAAGGGGAACTGCGTGGCAAGGTTTTTACATTGAAATATTTGAACAGGGGAAGGGTAATATTTTAGAGAAAGGAAATTGTGGGAGGGTCACTTTTTAGCACAACGGAGTGGGGGGGGGGGGTCACATTTTATGTCACAGACCGGGCTTGATTTCCCCCGGCCCTCCTCCCTTATAATTACTGAAGGTTCCCTTATGTAAACCCTGGAGACATGAGACATAGATGAATAGCTGTAGTGTTAATGAATTAATGTTTGGTGAGTGTTCTTATCAGAGGTAATGTAGTGTATACTCCTGTTGTCAATGAATAACTACATGCTTTATACGGCAGGGGATTATATATTTGGTATTTTTGTAAGACGATATTAATAATGAACAAAGCCTTAGATTCCGATTCTCCTGACGCCAAGTCGTGTAAATGAGCCGTCATAAATACTTCACGACTTGTAAGTCATGGCAATTGAAGAAACCAATTCTACTAAATTTCAATTAATTAATTCTATGGCACAAACCTATTGCTATGGCTTATGTTGGATTTCCGCTTACTAGGAAAAAAAGTCCCTTCTGACATTGTCACAAAACGTAACGACTCTATAACTGGATAGGTGACACTGATTCCGGATTTCTGGAGATAACTCGATTCTGATAAATAGTCAAAATCGAAATCAGGGAAGTATGTAGATATTACATGTAGTTGATACAATCCGGCCCTCGTTATCACAAAAGCTGTTTGCAGGGTCTGTTTTAGGATTCATTGGTAACATGAACCGATATTTGTGATAAAATATATCATTTAATTAAGCACCCTGACTTATTGATATAAAGATAGTAATAACAACGACGACTACACTAATAGCTAACTGCGAAAAAAAGAGAAAAACACTCTTTACAGACATTGGGGGCGCTATTAAGCTAATGGTTGATGCATGCCTTTCATTTGAATTATATTGAGAACAGTTGAACACTATACCAAGTAGTTCAACGTCACATACATCACCAAACAGAATAGAAATACTTAGGAAATGACAGTCAAAGGTTACTATTAGAGCTACTGTTGATTTCTCCGGAAACTAATAATAATCTGCTATTTTCTCTATATATTTAGAGTAGATTGTGCGTGAACAACTAAGTTCTTCTGAATCAATTCTCTCCAAACTTTGCCATATACAAACTTTCTTCCTGGTCCTTTTGAAATAATGAAAGAAATTTGGGATTTACCGTCTTGTTTTCAAGGAAATCGTCAATCTTTTCTTTTCAATTAGAGTTAGTAAGCACTGACATTCATTTCAATTTTTTATCTGGGAGAAAGACAGGTATGACTGTGTGAGTGAATTACAAAATGTAATTATGCCCAGTTGTTGTCTATATCTTCCTAACAAAGACTAACATGATAAATCATATTTTCAACACAAGTGAATGAAAAGCAAAGTATGGGAAGGTCGATATGTAGAGAAATCAAATCCGTTCAAATCACACAGAACAAAGAAAGTTTTCTTTAAATTTAACTAAGCCCCGTCGAAGAAACTGACCGGTCCCTTAATTCAATATTCGAGTTTCAGCCACCAGTCATTGTCTTGTCACCTGCGTGACATTTTGAGCTCTCTACTTATAAATGTGATAGAACAACTAACATTTCAATCCGTTCTTCTTTGTTAGGTGGCGAACTATTGCGAACTTCGCTGACATTGTCTAAGGGTTCTCATTCATTCCAGTTTAACGATAACCTAATTGAAGTTATTGAATTGAAAACACTATAATAAATTTATATCATAATGACTGATAACATATGCAAATGAGATGAACACATCAACAGAAAGTATTTGGTGTCCCTTCCACTACGAGTATGCTATTATGTGAGTGAAGTTTTGTAAAAATAATTTTACCATTGAGGTGGAAATCATAGTGACTTCCTACCGTTGGCTAACGCTTTGTATCAGTCAGTGGAAATGCTTTGTTAGCTTTTGCAAGGATTTCGTATTCAAGTGCTTCTAAATTTCTTGTTCAAAAAAAAAACCGGCCGTGACCCCGTTAGAGTGAATAAACTGTTTTGAAAATTCAGTAGTACATTTTTCAAGTTCAACGACTTACGTAAAAATGCAAATTAAACTAGGTGCACAATGGGTTTTGCCATCCCAGTTCAACACGTGAAGGTTACACCACTGTCAGTTCCTCTTCAAGGTAAGACTATCAAAAGTCATTTCACATGTTATATAACTATCGTTAGAAATTCATTTCTTTGGTTTTTAACCACTTTCTGATACAATCACCACCAAGCCCGTGTTGAAGACGACAGTGAGAAAGGAATTTTCTGTTTCAAATTGGTAAGGTAAGTGTGGCTACTGTCTGTTGAGGTTAGTGACTATGTTCACTCATGCGGATTATACTTCCATGGTTCATGTATTGGGGAAGTGAACGCCTTGACCGAAGTTAGGTTGTGTGGTAAAATAGTCAAGCTATACATTCTTTGCTTAGAGGTGTATTATGATAATGTTGGTACTAGCTGCAATAATTGTAACGTTTTATGTGATTTTGGGGACTTTTTCGTCTGTTTTTGTGCCTTTTTTTCGTTCCGACGTTCAACCAAAATCAAACGCTACAAAATTTTTACAAAAGTACAATTCCTCTAACGCACACGCAAATAGATTGTTCCGATTCAGATCTGAATCGCAAAGTTGGGCGGATTTTTCTGCTAAATTACACCTTACCTGGAAAAATATCGGACATTTCCTAACGCCAACATTAATCCAGAGCGTCACACCAACAAATCAACGAAAGGTTACCCCTATGTGATCGATGAGGGCGTACAGTACAGGGATATTCGAGTACAATATGCATGAAGCAGAAAATCAATCAATCAATCAAAGAGATTTATATAGCGCCAAACTCCACTACGTAGCAATGTCCAATGGCGCTTTACAAAAATGTGGATATATAGAGATGTCAGTAGGCTCTGCTAAACAGATAAGTCTTGATGCGCTTCTTAAAAATATCAAGGCTGGGTGACTGGCGCACTTCTAGAGGGACATTGTTCGACGTTCCAAGCGAAGGGGGCGGTACGCGAGAAAGCACGATCACCATAGGTCTTCCGGTTACTCCGTGGTACATGAAGTAGGATTTTGTTGTTTGATCGGAGAACTCTGGATGACACTTTCAGGTTGATTATATAGACAGGAGCAGTGTTGTTCAGAGCTTTGTACGTGAGTAGCAGGATCTTGTATTGGATTCTGTAGTGTACTGGTAGCCAGTGTAATTCCATAAGTATAGGGGTTATGTGGTGATATTTCCGAGTGCGAGACACAATTCTGGCTGCTGAGTTCAGGGCATCAGATATCAGTATTTATACTACGGCAAGATCGACTTGGCCAATCAGAGGCCTTGATTTCAGTTGGTTATATGGAGCCAAAACCCACTCTTTCTTAGGGGTGTTACTTATATTACGCTCAGCACTCAATTTGCATGCAACAAATTACACAAAATTTTGAAAAAGATCCGTTTGAGCCATTGGCAATCACGCCGTAGTATAAGTAAGATAGACAACTAGTTCGGTAGGGTTATGTGCCAAAAACTTTTATTGGCACATAACCCTCCCGAACTCGTTGACTATCTATTACATACAAAACAACCCAAGTTTTAGCTATATGCGAAGCTCCGAGGACTGCGAGAGAGTCTAGTTCATGGCTGGCTCTGCAGTTGTCTTCACTGAAGTAGGGAGGGTTAATTTTGTGTTTCCCACGGATCTGCAGAGTGAATGGGTGAAAAAAGAGACCGACCTGGGGGTATTCAAGTGATGCGCGAGCTGACCAAAAACAATTCTTTTCTTTTTTCGGCCTTGTGTGTGCGTACCTTTATTAAATGCACTGACATAAAAAAAACTTTCCATTTGTCTTCAACACATATAGGAACTTGTTTTCATTATTTTCTACTGCAAATAAAATACGCAAATCAAAACTTTCATGTTTGCCTGTAAAACAAAGTTGAACTTTTGTATGTTATTTTTACTGAATTTATCGGCATAAAAACTTTCCACTTGTGTGAAACTTGTATTAAATTAAAACCTCCTGTAATGCCTATCGTCGCAAACCACAGCCTCTTTTACGGCACCATCCAAAACGCGCTTTCAACATTCGTTATTTTGCAGTGTCGCAGAAGAAATAACAGCTCTGGTTTGCGAGAACCAATCATAAAATTCTAACCAATAACACACCCCCTTATTATAAAGTTAGTGTTTATTTGGACAGTCATGTAATGTCCAAATGTGGTATATTTGTCAGCTCAGGATGCTACTTATACACGGTGTACGTCACTATAACAGTTGAGGTTCACTGATTGGTTGAACAACTTTTTATGCTGCTTGGGGGACTTTGACTAGACTTAGTTCAGTTAGAGACCACGTTGACATCCAGACTATGGAAATTGCCACATGCAGCTACATGTCAGCTTCGATGGTGGTTAGGGGTAGACCACCGTGAATAAAGTTTCATAGCATCTTGATAGTAAGCTGTAGAGGGAAGAGCTTTGAGACTGGGATATGTCCACCTCTTGTGAGAGAGAGAGAGAGAGAGAGAGAGAGAGAGAGAGAGAGAGAGAGAGAGAGAGAGAGAGAGAGAGAGAGAGAGAGAGAGAGAGAGAGAGAGAGAGAGAGAGAGAGAGAGAGAGAGAGAGAGAGAGAGAGAGAGAGAGAGAGAGAGAGAGAGAGAGTGTGTGTGTGTGTGTGTGTGTGTGTGTGTGTGTGTGTGTGTGTATGGGGGGGGGTACCCCTAGAAGCCCGGGAGGATTTTTACTCTTAAAGCCAATTTTCAGGCTATTCACAGACACTTTCATACAATAATTTGCAAGCTTTACAAGACAGTTCTAACATGTAAAAAAAACCCAATTACATAAGGTTGCAACATTTTTTAAATAAAGTTTCATAGCATCTTGATTTTAAGAGGTGGGGGAAAGAACTTTGATTTGAGACTGGGACATGTCTACCTCTTAGGGGGGGGGGGAGGGGATTTCTAAGGGCTCTCCCCCTAGAAGCCCTGGAGGATTTTTACTCTTAAAGCCAATTTTCAGGCTATTCACAGACACTTTCATACAATAATTTGCAAGCTTTACAAGACAGCTCTAACATGTAAAAAGCAACTACATATATGGTTGAAACATTTTTGAAATAAAGGTTCATAGCATCTTGACAGTAAGAGGTGGAGGAAAGAACTTTGATTTGAGACTGGGACATGTCTACCTCTTATAAGGGTCCTTGGGGGTCTCCCCTTTAAGCTTTTGAAGTTTTTTTTTACCAATTTTGGTGAATCTTGTTGTTGGTTTAACAAATGAGTGGCCTCTGGGGTGAGGGAGTCAAAGGTTTATTCCCCCGAAATCTTCCAAGCCCCCTCCCCCCCCCCCAGGATACCAAATGGTCCACCCCTTAGCATCGAACGTGTTCTCGTTATTATACTAGAGATTCGGGTATTTATATTGTTGACAAAGGCGAGTTGGTCAGTTGGAGCATGGATGTATTAGGGAGTCTCCCTAATACATCCATGTTTGGAGTATACAAAGTTTCGTCAGGACACGAGGACGCCTCGAAAACCCACAGGCATTTGTTTCCCGAGTTATGTCTCAGAATATTGCTATCAGAATACAATAAAATGTCGATAATATCGTTAATATTGACGTACATAACCAACTATATACGAAAGGGGTAAAATTACACTTGTTTCTGTGATCGCACGTACAGATTCACTCTTTCGCATTGAGTGAATCTGCGCGATCACAGAAACAAGTGTAATTTTACCCCTTTCGTATATAGTTGGTTATGTACGTCAATATTAACGACATTTTATTGTATTCTGATAGAAATATTCTGAGACATAACTCGGGAAACAAATGCCTGTGCGAAAACCTGTCTTTATTACAACTCTGTGAACTATTTATCGTACTCCTCGCGCTCGTACTCTAGATTTGTGAGTTGGGGCAAGTCAACCATCTTCTTACTTTTGTGTCTATTCTGTGAGTCGACGCACAAGCTCACTTTTAATAGTAAATACCAAAGCAGAGACAATGCATGTGGACAACACGTGCCAAGTGACGTGACCTTCGTACAGCTCGACGCGACTTGTCGATGGCGCGGTATGTGTGGCGTGGAGTCGGCATGCATTTTTAAGTGTTAATTTACCGCAATACAACCTTCTCTTTTTGTGCCCTGTGTTCTGATATACACACCAGAAGCGTTTAGGAGAAGAACGAACACGAGTACACGTTATAAACTTTTACCTGAGTGCATTCATTGTTGACCCTAGCAGGGTTATTCTTTTGACTTGTCCTATACACATTTTAATGTGGTTTTCCAGGCAGTGGAGGAACGTAATTGAACTGAACTGAACTGTGGCTTGAGAATGGGACAATAGACAGGTACGTATACATACGTACAACGGTACATGCGTAGGTACATGTAATGCATGAATTACATCATTGACCCTTGTATCATGGATGTAGAAGAACGAGCACGCGTACAACAGCTTGTGCGTTGACTCCTCATCCATGGTTGAGCTCACTACTGTGCTGTGTTGACCTCACTTCTGTGCTGTGTTGACCTCACTTCTGTGCTGCATTAAAATTATGTATGTGTTTTCCCCTAATACTAGTAAGTACATCCATGCTTGGATCGAGTCAGTATAATTACTCCAAGGTCCATGGTATGCCAAGAATGGCCGATGAATGCTTTGAAATACTAGTAGCCAGAACAGTCTGTAAGGAATGGTAACAATCGCTAATGAATACCAAGTTCAAGCATCAAAATTTTAAATGAGTACTGACAACAATGTGTTGGTAAACACCAGAAGCTACTAGTAGTTTTCAGTGAGGGCTAAAGTTGGTATATACAAATCAAATGTTTCTAAGCAAGAAGAATTACAATATGTTTTCCTATATGCGAAATGGTCACTGTCATTTGAGCCATAACGATTAGGTAGAACATAACTTTTGTTTTGGTCAAATGTTTTTCCATAGTTTTAGCAGAAAACTAGTTCTAGCTCGAAACTTTAATAGTAACCCCAAATTGAATCACAGACAATGGAATGATTAAAATCTCAGACCACTATTCTGAGTTAAAATCTATTATCAAATATGAGCTTTCTTTTAAGATCTTGACCTTTCACCCTGAAAGTCTCGCTCAAGGTCAAATAGCCAAATTTGGGTTATTTTCATAGCTTTTGAATAAAACATTTCAACTTAAGGTAATAATATTTTAATCATGACATGGATTTGACTATGTGACTCTGAGGAATGTGCAAGTCACTTAATTTTTGACCTTTGACCTGTGTATTTTTGATAAAAAGCAGTTTGCCTGTTATCTGCAAAAGTCTGATACATATGAATACCATTCAAGTGTCTGCCCTCACATTATCAATGATGAGCTTTCATCATTATCAATGATGACTTTGACATTGACAAACATTTTCAAGGTGAAATGACCAAATTTTCTTTTTACGTTAACTCAAGATGTTGAATGTACAAAGACTCCATTTAAATGTCTAGACCCCAAAGTTCAGCTTTCTTTTAATACCTTGACCTTTAACTTTGACCTCAAGGTCAAATTGCAAATTGGTCAATAAATTGTGAAGTTTTGTATCTAGAGATATGATTCAAATTTGCACAATAATTGTACCATAAAACACACATCTGGTATGATAACAAAGAGACTTGTTTTTTAGTCCCTTGAAAGGGGAACTATTACAATGAGTTCCGTTCATCCATCTGTGCATCTGTAATATGCCATTTCTCAAATATTTGTCATTAGAAATCGATATGTACGATATAACACAAAAACTGTAATAGAGACTCAATTCAAGTGTCTACCCCACTATTTCAGGTACAAGCTTTCTTTTAAAAGATTGACCTCTGACCTTGATAGTAATACACATTCCATTTCACCATCTTAACTTTTCTTAATTTCTTACAGGTACAAGTAATTAATATTTCCCCAAGCAAGACAATGGAGGGAACCAAAGAAAATAATGAGCTAAATATTAACACTGGTACAGACATTGCTGACAGTGCATGTAGCCAGTTGGAACAAGAAAATGATGAAGCAACAGAGTCAGAGGGATTGAAAGATAAAAACATGAAATATTCCACCAGAATGGAAACGGTCAAGGAGAAGTTCAATGGCCTGAAACCATTTGTGATAATCAGCACTTCATATTTGTTGTTCACTGTGACTGATGGTGCTATCCGTATGATAGTACTACTCCATGCATATAACTTGAACTTCAGTGCCTGGGAAACTGCTATCATGTTTTCTATGTATGAGTTAGCCGGAGTGTTTACAAACCTAATTGCAGGAGTTGCAGGAGCACGATGGGGAATTAAAGCAACCCTTATCACTGGCCTGTGTCTACAGTTTGTTGGTATAGGAATGCTCTTTGGCTGGCAAGACGATTGGAGCAAGTCCATTGGTATAATCTATGTCACCATAGCACAGATGTTCTGTGGTATATCCAAGGATCTTGTAAAACTTGGTGGCAAGACTGTAACCAAACTTGTAACACCAGATGAAAAACAAAATCGGCTATTCAAGATAGTCAGTTTACTGACTGGTTGGAAGAATTCCCTGAAAGGTTTAGGATACTTCCTTGGTTCTGCCTTCCTGATGATCAATTACTATGTTGCACTTGCAGTGATGTGTGGCCTGATATTGTTAGCCCTTCCTTTGGCTGTGTGTGGACTAACTTCCGAGCTTGGACGTACACGAAAGGAGAACATTAAACTGAAGTCCATTTTCAAGAAGAACTATAATGTCAATACATTATCACTTGCTCGCTTCTTTTTGTTTGGTTCACGAGATCTTTGGTTTGAAGTGCCTTTGCCATTCTTCCTACGTAGTGATGATGGACTTGGATGGGAGCGTGCAGCAGTCGGAGGTTTTCTTGCTGGTTGGATAATTTTGTATGGCCAGGTCCAAAGCTGGAGTCCACAACTGATCTTAAAACCCCTTCGCCAAAGCCCAGCAAATAAGTGGTCTTGCTCTTTATGGGGTTTCATTCTGATTTGGTGTCCCCTTTTTCTGGGCTGTTTCTT
This sequence comes from Glandiceps talaboti, assembly GCF_964340395.1. Lineage (NCBI taxonomy): Eukaryota > Metazoa > Hemichordata > Enteropneusta > Spengelidae > Glandiceps > Glandiceps talaboti. The sequence continues at coordinate 24,109,813 of NC_135556.1, read as the reverse complement.
ACAGTTTTCTACAGCAGTCCAGGAAGGAATTATTGAAATTATGACTACAGTACTTGTCATTGGACTGTTTATGTTTGCCTTTATTTTCGCAGTCAATTCAGCCATACACAGTTATCTGATTGTGAAATACTCAGAAGGTGACAAGGTAGCCATGAATGTTGGTTTTTATTACATGTCAAATTCAATGGGTAGGTTTACTGGTACACTGGTGTCTGGGGCACTGTATGAGTTTGTTGGTGCTGCAACTACCACAGCTCAAGGCTTTGCTGCATGTTTCTGGTTTTCTCTAGGTTTTGTCATTTTAGCAGCACTTGCAGCTTTATTTCTACGTGATAATGCTGGTGGCCTATCATGTGGTCCATGCTTGAAGTGTCTCGATGTTTCACAATATGAACATGCAGAGGTAGAGATAGCTAATGACGACCAGAAAGATTGTAACAACATTTCAGCTGTTGAAACATCAGATAATGTCCTGAATGACAGGAACAACACGATAGACTCAGATATGGTGGTCATAGACTCAGTTCAAACAAGTACAAAGAATATCTAAATTACATTTAGCATTTTTAAAGTGCACATACTTAATTTTTATGTATACATTTTTTTTAATGATTGCTTTTATAGAATTAACTTCAATATTGGAACTGTTGTAATTTAGAACAGATAGGTTAAGTTTTAAGAAAACCTTCTTTGTTATGTATACAGTATTGATATGAATTTCATGTAACTGCACATAACTTAAAGTAGCACATTCTGAATTGATAAGCTTTATACTCAAGTGAAAATACTGAAATGAAACAACATTACAGTATAATTTTAATGTAAATTCATGTCTTCTACAACGTTACCATTACCTACATATACAGTTGATTGCTTAGCATGGATATTCCTGAACATTTCTTGATATGTAAATTATATAACTATAATATAAATTATGTCATCGGATTATTTATGAGGTGGCTAAGTGTGCTTCAGGAAGTGCACTACTGCGAGTACCTTCTAATTATGCAGCAAAAACTGCCCAAATATGTATAAACTCAGTAATTCAAGTTATGTAATTGCTTCTGTATAAGAAAAACTATCAATAATCAGACTATCTGTTTCGTCCAACTTCATTCAAGTTAATGCCAACCTCAGACCACGTGACAAATTGTATACCGAGTAAAGACAGATTGTGTGTGGTCACTCACTCAACAGTCTGATCTCCAAAAAAGAGTTGGCTAGTGCATGAGAGTGCTCTAACATGGTGTATCTTTAGACCATGCTTAGAGTAACCCATAATGTACTATGCACAAACCAAGTTATAGTCTTTGAACAGAAAATATGTATTATATAACCTGATCAATTTACATCACAACCACCAGTGTAGATATCATTAGTTTTATGATGCTTGAAATGCTATTATTTTTATCTAATTTTTCCTAAATTTTGTTTGAGGAGGTACTATTCCCTTCATTCAGCCAGAATATACTTGTGAGCTAAGGGGTTTTCAGCATATGTCTATTGAGGCCCTCGTAGTGACAGGGCCCCTTAGGTCACTTGTATTTTCCTTGGCTGAACCAAGGAAAATGAGAATGATCATATGTAATTGTTAATATCTCATTATAATACCAAGAAATGATGAAGTGGTTGGTTGGTTTAAAATAAAAAGTAAGCTAGAAAAGACCATAGTATGTGTGGTACATTGTTATTCTAGTTATAAGTGTGGCTGCCTTATGAATTTAAAGTTTTTTAGGCTTAAGAATACCAATTGTACTTTGAATACTCTTTACAGTTTGTCAAGTTTGGAGACAATAATTTGTTTCCAAATACATGTATACAGGAGGTTGTGAGATGTTGCCATCTTGCAATGTGATATAATTTGCTTTCCAAGTCCAGCCACAGAGGACATTTCTAATGAGTTGAAAATATCTATCAGTCTGTCTGTTGTTTCAATCAATCAAATTTCTATACTATCAATCTTCAGAGCAATGTTCTGTTCAGTAGTGCTGAATGGCTAAAGCACACTGTAGGCGTTGATGAACAAATAAGTCTTCAGTTTTGTTCTGAAACAAATCTTGAAATATTATTTTCTACCTAATCAACATCAACAGATGTTGATTAGGTAGATCACAGATAATAGATACACACATTGCTGCTCTTGATGACATTAGCACCAATCTCAGAATTCTCTAACCCAGAGTACAGCAGTTGGTTTATGGCTAACTTAATTGAATAATTGTATTTCTCATATCTAAAGAGAAGTCTTGTGATGCAAAGGTGGTGATTTCCATAACTTACTGACATAAAACCTAAGGGTGAAATCAGCCTTGTCTGTGTGTCCCACAGAGTTGGTGAACTAGTGAATAAAATCGCTGTCAGTTGCTATCAATGATTGATTACAACAAGAGTTATTCAAATGGAAATTAATCAGTGTTGGTGGTGTATTCAATTTAACTTTTGTTCCAAAAAAAACTTGAACATTTTACCTGAAGTTGTGTTTGGAATAAAAGTTAAATTGAATACTATCACAATAGTTATTGGAATTTCATAAATATTTAATCGATGGACTGTTACATAGCAAACAGCTTTTAGATAAAACGTATTGTTACATACATATGACACCCTCTAGGCGCTGGGCTGATAAAATTACATGTTTTAGATGTTTGTGCAGATCGCTTTGACAGATGTCATGAGGTCAAGGATAGCGTGTCCTGGCACCCTTCTATAGATCGTATGGATAATTTTATTGTCACCACTAGTGGAGCAGTATGGAAAGACTGTCTGTCAACATTGCAGTCCAAATATTAGGGTGACAGGCCTTCCTGCTTGTTAGTGAGGTTAGTCATTGACCCGTTGGTGGATGGTCAATGGGTTACAATGGAGCAAATTGTGAAATGCAGACCAGCAAGTTAACAAACCTACTCGTCATGATTGATGCATGTAGATGCCTTCGTTATTGATGCATGTTTTTGTTTGTTTGTTTGTTTGTTTGTTTGTTTGTTCGTTCGTTCGCAGAGTATTAGTAGAAATGCAATTTAGTCTTCTCCAAAAGTCCCTGTCGTAGAAAGGATGTGCAAGTATTTTCCTACTACCAATGCAGTGGACGAAGATGACATTTATTGTCTTATACACTGCTGCAACATTATAATTAGAGTCCGTTATTGAGATGTACTCACGTTTATACTTATAAAGATTTTTTTGGATGTCGTCAGTTCAGATGATAAACTTCCGTTTGCAAATTCCTTTCTGCTACAAGTAAATAGATGCATATCTCTCCTGTAGCTACATAATGTGTGTTGTAATGTTGTTACGCTTTGTTTGACTCGCGGTATTTGATATACCATACCTTCCATCGTTGCATGGCTTTGTAAGGTAATAAAGCATTATAACTTGTAATATGTCAAACAAAACACGTACATATATATTGTACAAATGTAGTTGATACTTGTACTATTTATCAAGAACTGTCTAGGGAAACAGTACAAGACGACATAAACGAAATATGCAAGTTATACAAAGTTATATAGAATTTTGGAGACACATAACAACTGAAAAAGCAAAACTAAGCATATATGCAAAATTTAAGGTTTTTAAAACCTTAGGTTGAAAGATCGGCCGTTGCGGGCGCTGTTCTCACCCATACGTAAGTACATGTAGTAGGATGTGAAACTAAGTCAAAACTGTTATTAAATATAACGTTTCCATCAGAAATAAAAGCAGTATGTATGTATGCATGTATGCATGTATGGATGGATGGATGGATGGATGCATGCATGTATGGCAATATTTGGGTTGACAAGTCAACCCCCCCCCCCCATTAGTTATATGTCCAGTCCCTAATACATGTATCACCTAACAGTCGCAGTAAAAGTGATATCGTTCGAGAATTCAAAGGCCAACATTTGTGTGTTTACAGTGTATTGACATTTCATTTTATCACGTCCATAACGTGCACTTGACATGCCTTTGAAAGTTCCATTGTAATTAACCACAATCGTGGTACAAGAATTATTGTAGTTGGACAAACAATTATTGAAGACAACTCAACCACAGACAATAAGCAGGTAGGTCATCGATGTGCACTCTTCTAAACAATATATACACATAGCAGACACTCTATTCTATATGCATGTACTTTCCAAGATTCAACTATATTGTACATGTACAGTGAATGTGAACGGGGCGTGGAGGAACACCAGTTATTGTCTTAAATTTAACCTTAGAGTTAGACAGCAGAGTGTAGGTGGGTGGGAAAGTTCATACGTTACTGCCAAACCATAGGCTCACATTTCACGGTTCAAAGAACTTCAGAATAACATCCAGCCAGTCAACGTTGTTATTGCTGTCAAGATCTTCCATGGGTGTTGTTTAGGACATCTCGGGACAATAGAAGAGACTCGCTCTGCTGTTTCTGGTAAGAATATACCATTGAGGTCAGTATATTACTCCAAGATTGAGGTAAACGAAGGCAACCAGTCCCATAGATTATTTATTATTCCTATCAAACTACGTGTATCCATGGATGTATATCATTTTTAGCATACCACTGTGTACGAAGGTGTGTGTTGTGTGTGCATACCATTGAGGACACATGAGGCGCCAAATGTCCACATGAATGGACCTTTGTATTTCCAGCCATTGTTTGGCTGTATACACATTGTCGTATTGTTAACATGCTAGTATTACTAGTACATGTTTTAATATATTTTGCAGACGTCGACGGAGAGAACACATCAACAATGTGCAGACATGGCAAGCGAAGAAAAACTCTTTGAGACACAATCTTTCGAGAAACTGACAGTAGACCTTGTCGACTGTGATGATAGTTTATTAGGATCACGTAGTAACGACACACTACAGGTACGTACGTTTTCAGTTCTTCCATGGCCAGCTATACAGTTTCTTAGTACACGAACTACTACACGTAGTATATGTAATGACCTATTAAACCACATACTTCCTTGTCCGTGATTAAACTGAGATCATTTTATATCGACACTTGTCCAATCCAGATGGTCGGCTGTACAACGACTGTTAGGTGCAATAATTGTAGCGTTTTGCTGCGATTTTGAGGCTTTTTTCGTCTGTTTTGGCGTATAACCCACACCTACCAAAAAAAAGTCGCCAAAACAGACGAAAAAAAGCCTAAAAATCGCAGCAAAACGCTACAATTATTGCAGCTACTCGACTTTTTACCAGTTAGTTCGTACATGCAAAGTTCGTTATCTCTATATGCAATAACTTGTAAATATTGGTCTGACCATGAGTGTATTCTCCCTAATACATGCATGGTTTGACACAACCATGGGGTCGTTTGGTCATTCCATACACATCGCTTACCCCACACAGACAATGACTGTGCCCCATGCCCGAACAAAGACCAGTCTGTCGATGGACCATATACAATGGCAAGCGGTCCCTATGTATATACAAGGGGCAGATCGACGTGTACTCCACTTTGGAAATACCATGCATACAGCATGCATAGTTGATAATTCTATATGTGAGAATAATAAACTCTTCGTTCTTGGTTTATTTTATCAGCAAAGTACTGGTACGTTTCGTGTGATTATTCGACAACCTACATCTGGATCACAACGCCAGTTGAACACTATGGACGACTGGTACTTTGATCCGTTCTACTGCTGCAATTATAACAAATGCTGTATGTGTAAGTATAAACTTTAACCTCTCTCTCCAACGTCTATGGTGTATAAGCATGGATGTATTAGTGAGATCTCCCAGTAATATATCCACAGTATAATTAAAGTGACTGATTTCTATGTTTTGATAAATGTAAATAAACTCTCTCGGTGTTCGGGGTTTTAGTCATGAAAAATTCAGATTCAGCGAGTTCTTAGTCAGACAAAAGCTTGTTCCATAAAATCGAGAGTGAATATTATATAAAAATTGACAGTACTCCTTTTGAGTGGGCTATTACTTATTAGCCGGAATTGACTTCAAGACCAGGGGTATATTCGCACGTATCTGTAACTGCTGTCCAAGCAAATCGAGGTCACTCACACTTTGGGTTGTGATATGTTTGCCAACGTATAGACCGATGGAAGAATTGGTTTACAGATGTCTGGATGAAGGGTTTCATATCTTGTGTTTTTAAAGGTGAAAGAATGTGGTGAAGGATAGTTAAGTGTCTCGAAAACTACTATTACATGTAATACTATTATAGATGCGTCGATGGCAGGATAGAGTCATGTTGTATTGATAGAACGAGTCTCACATCGTCGCAAACCATGGTCTGTTTTACGGCAACGTTCTTAACGAGCCTCCCACTTATATTTCAAAATGTAGTGGTAGAAATAATAACTCTGGCTTGTGCGAGAATGGAGTCTTAGTCTTGAACACTATGTAGAATTGTCAATTTTCTATACGGCAGTAATAAAGTTTATCTAATAATGTAATGTAATGTAATGTAATGTAATGTAATGTAATCTATGTAGAACATTTCTTTCGTATTACACACATTAAATATAAGACTAGTCAACTAATAATGAAACTGTGGTTTCCTCCCTACAGGTTGCTGTCTTTGTCTTTGTCCCCTGTGTTAATTGATATCAAAGACACTGCTTGCACAGTGACGTGTACATAGACATTGATGACAGCCCAGCAGTGGCTTACTGGAGTATGGCTGATACATACATGCCATGATATGCATTGGCTTATATCTTAGCAACGTTAAATTGAAGAATGGAATATGCTACACATCAATTTCATTTGGACTGATGTTTTTTTTATACTTGCGCTCATTCTCACTGCTGAGGATTGGGGTGGGGATTGGCGATTATCACCAGTAAATATCGGTGGTTGAAAATTTCAAACATAGCATCCACGGTTGCATTTACATCGGATCGGAGTAACGTCCATGTACTGACATTTACAAATTTAAACACCACAGTTAAACATGTACAATGTGCGGCTAAAGCTATAGAGAAAACTGTAAATACTTATGAGGTAGTCTACACTACAGTCAATTCACTACGTTGTTTGTTACTAGTATATAGTATTGACCTGAATGTCAAACAACTGTCGTCATGGCAACCCTGACTCCAAGTGAGTTTAGAAAACAATATAACATAAGACTTTGGTAATGTCAGTCGTCTGGTGACCCGATACATGCCCTCCATGTACACAGGCCATGTAACTTATATATGTAATATTAGTTGTCTTAGAGCTTTGTATATTCTTTCTCTGTCAATTCGATAACTGTCCTTAGGGGCGAAATCATTTCAAATCGGTATGTAGTTAATAAAAAAAATAATTCTTTTGTTGACACTTTATTTTGTAGTGTCATGCATTATTATAGTGAAAATTCTTCTATTTCCCAATTTGACGGCATTTCTTTAGAAATATACATTTAAGTAAACTTTAGGGGTACAAATAGATCCATTAAAAGTAAAATAGATTTTGCTAGGATGACATCTAACATGGCTCAACCCCACACCCACACCCTCAAAGTAAGAGAATTTATTTTTTTGTCATGCATTGAACTATTGATTTCTCCCCTAATGACAGTTATGAATACGTACTGCATACTGATTTGAATTGATTGTGCTGCAGTCTGAAACATTTTCAGTTTGGCCAATTTATTTAGAAGGGGGTGGGATCTGAGGCCTGACTAAAAGAATTTAGTATTTTTTTTATCCTACATTGAACTATTGATCTCATCCCTTACTCGAGTAGGTTTTAGAAGATATTGAAATGCAACCTTTGTAACCCTGAATTTGTCATATCCGCGATTAGTAGCACGTTGACACTGTGTGAAATACCAGTATTCAATGCGTCAGTATATTTATGGAGGAGTTCGTCCCTTCTAATATATCTCGACGACAATGAGTTCTACCTCCGATGAGTGTTAATTCTGTTGATGGGTTCAAAGTGTGTAAAGCCAGTTATACATTGATCAGATATCCGTCCATAATCATGTAACTTTGTTTTTCAAATACTAGTATGATTTCTATGAAATTTTAAATAAAATAATATCGAGTGTAAATAAAAAAACCAAACGCAAGTAGTTTCATTATTGTTGTGTGTTTTGTCTATACGGTTTGTATGACCATGGCTGTATTATGGAATCTAACATATCAAAACATTCATAAATTAGTCTAGAATTCTAAACTGGTACAGTAAATTACGTTTTAAATTTCATTACTTTAACCACCACAGTCTGGTAATCCAGACCAGGGTTAGAAACCACCACAGTCTGGTAATCCAGACCAGGGTTAGAAACCACCACAGTCTGGTAATCCAGACCAGGGTTAGAAACCACCACAGTCTGGTAATCCAGACCAGGGTTAGAAACCACCACAGTCTGGTAATCCAGACCCGGGTTAGAAACCACCACAGTCTGGTAATCCAGACTAGGGTTAGAAACCACCACAGTCTGGTAATCCAGACTAGGGTTAGAAACCACCACAGTCTGGTAATCCAGACCAGGGTTAGAAACCACCACAGTCTGGTAATCCAGACCAGGGTTAGAAACCACCACAGTCTGGTAATCCAGACCAGGGTTAGAAACCACCACAGTCTGGTAATCCAGACCAGGGTTAGAAACCACCACAGTCTGGTAATCCAGACCAGGGTTAGAAACCACCACAGTCTGGTAATCCAGACCAGGGTTAGAAACCACCACAGTCTGGTAATCCAGACCAGGGTTAGAAACCACCACAGTCTGGTAATCCAGACCAGGGTTAGAAACCACCACAGTCTGGTAATCCAGACCAGGGTTAGAAACCACCACAGTCTGGTAATCCAGACCAGGGTTAGAAACCACCACAGTCTGGTAATCCAGACCAGGGTTAGAAACCACCACAGTCTGGTAATCCAGACCAGGGTTAGAAACCACCACAGTCTGGTAATCCAAACCAGGGTTAGAAACCACCACAGTCTGGTAATCCAGACCAGGGTTAGAAACCACCACAGTCTGGTAATCCAGACCAGGGTTAGAAACCACCACAGTCTGGTAATCCAGACTAGGGTTAGAAACCACCACAGTCTGGTAATCCAGACCAGGGTTAGAAACCACCACAGTCTGGTAATCCAGACCAGGGTTAGAAACCACCACAGTCTGGTAATCCAGACCCGGGTTAGAAACCACCACAGTCTGGTAATCCAGACTAGGGTTAGAAACCACCACAGTCTGGTAATCCAGACTAGGGTTAGAAACCACCACAGTCTGGTAATCCAGACTAGGGTTAGAAACCACCACAGTCTGGTAATCCAGACCAGGGTTAGAAACCACCACAGTCTGGTAATCCAGACCAGGGTTAGAAACCACCACAGTCTGGTAATCCAGACCAGGGTTAGAAACCACCACAGTCTGGTAATCCAGACCAGGGTTAGAAACCACCACAGTCTGGTAATCCAGACCAGGGTTAGAAACCACCACAGTCTGGTAATCCAGACCAGGGTTAGAAACCACCACAGTCTGGTAATCCAGACCAGGGTTAGAAACCACCACAGTCTGGTAATCCAGACCAGGGTTAGAAACCACCACAGTCTGGTAATCCAGACCAGGGTTAGAAACCACCACAGTCTGGTAATCCAGACCAGGGTTAGAAACCACCACAGTCTGGTAATCCAGACCAGGGTTAGAAACCACCACAGTCTGGTAATCCAAACCAGGGTTAGAAACCACCACAGTCTGGTAATCCAGACCAGGGTTAGAAACCACCACAGTCTGGTAATCCAGACCAGGGTTAGAAACCACCACAGTCTGGTAATCCAGACCAGGGTTAGAAACCACCACAGTCTGGTAATCCAGACCAGGGTTAGAAACCACCACAGTCTGGTAATCCAGACCAGGGTTAGAAACCACCACAGTCTGGTAATCCTGACTATCGTAAATGGACTGGACCAATGGGTTCAAAGTGCAATGTAATATTTAGATCCAATTACTCTTAGAGGAAATCCTACAGTTCATATAAAAAGCCCAACTTGTATGTTCTCTTTGCCAAAATCAATAACATATGGTTTCCTTCTCTAGCTATAAACAAGAGTATAAAATAACCAATTTGTTATTTAAAACCTATGAGCCATTTTGTTAGCCGATCTTAGCTATATGTCATCCGGTAAAGGCATAGTATATTTTGGTGTATTGGGAGAGGAGGGTAATTGGTAAACGTCGTCAACAAACATTAAATAAAGATATATATTTATCGACCAATCCAATGAAATAAACTACTTCATAATGGGGAGGAGGGGGTACTGAAATAAATGTATATTATTTGACTACTAGTATTTGCCCTTGAAAATATGTATCAAGGTCAAAGATTAGTGGCTTAACATTCATAATATTGGGTAGACATTTGAAAGGTGTCCGTATGTATCAAAATTTGAGATATGAGACGAAGTGTACAAATCACACATATGACCGCCATTTTGCAGATGTCCCACATACTATGTTACCTTTGCACCAAGTTTGTTTGAAATCGGCTGATGTATGTCAGATAAATGGAGGTGCACGACGTACGCATGCAATGACGGACGGGACGGGGCCCAACGTAACAGGACGACGCCCGTTGGGGCCAACAACTACTCTGTAATCGGGGTGCGTGGGTACTGATTTTTTTTTAAATATTTTTTTTTACACATGTCATCAATTCCTCAATAAATTGAATCACACTAAATCGGCGACGTTTCCTGTTCATATGACAAAATATAAATCATGATATTGAAACAAAGACCTCTTGTTTACATCACAGACAAGGAAAAGATTGTATGCGCTTCTATCTATTACAACAACTGTTGTTTGATGACATATCACAGCAATGCGTTCGATACAAGGATATTTTGTTTATTCTGTAATTCTTTACGTACACATTGCTGTATACAGTATGGTCCAGTGGCCACTGTTATCACAGTCGTCCTCTGCTGTATGGCGTCATGGAACAATATATCGAAGTTATGAGCTAGCTGCCGACATAATGTATATACTCCCGTTTAATAGTTAAATAAGAAGTTATCTAATTTAAGTCTGGAAAATCTGATAGGTGCATATTACAAAGGTCACTGGTCACACTGCCAGTGATATTGAATGTACACAGAAATAATGATGTGCCCAATCAACATATAGTAATATCCCATCCCACTGACGACCAACCATGGAGTGTTCATAAACATAGTGTTGCTGTCTGGTCACGACGGTAGTGGACGATGTCAAATCAATGTCGTCCTACCATACCTGGTATATATCATATTTTAACTAACTCATCTTGTATAATATTGCTATCATAATCATAAAAATATTCAATGCATGAACTTCTGTATCATACACATACCATTGTATTCATTATTATATACTATAATAACATTACATGTAATTTTGTACTCAACCAGCAATTTTGGATAACTAGTTGGTTCTCGCCAGTAACTGACTTAAATGATGTATTTAATGGTCCTCTTGTAACGTAGATGATACATATATAGCTGAGAAAAGTCACACATTATATACAACTAAGTTAACGTTGTCGGCAGTCGTTTCACGTGTGACTTCATACAGTGTGGGATTCTCGGGCTTCTCTGGAACATTTTCTTGTTTTGCGTCCTCTATCGATGTTGGAACGCATAATGATACAGACTGGATTGGGGATGCGTCAATTGATGATTCTCGACGCAAGGTGGCAGCTTTACCTGGAAAAAAAATAAAGCCAAAATGTATAAGGTTATAATGAACTTCACCTTATTCATAGGGTAGGTCGTTTGATAGAAATCAGACGTATACTAGTATTAAGTTTCGAAGCAAAGCCACAAATTGGAAAGATGTACGCTTACACTGGGAAAACCTTCAATGGGAAGATATGCATTGAGTGTATGGCATCATTATGATGAGGGCCAATTGGTGACAAAAGAAGTGGGCACAGCATGTCACAGAGTTCACACCAGTCATGGACCTAGTCCCCTTAATACCATGCACGAGGATTAAAATCTGCGTGTTTGTCCCTACTGTGACATACTTATCTGTGCTACTGTATACGTAGCTCGTGTTCGTTTGCCAAGCTAAGAAAGCAAAGATTTACAATGAAACAAAGTATACATGTACATTTATTTATGTAAATGTGAATTTATAATTTAATATAAATATACCAGATGATTCACGAGGCATGATGATCAAGAGAAAATCTGTACCTCGCTCAAATACAGCAATAGGTAGTCAGGAGCTCGTGTTTGATGTCGGAGAGGAAGACTTGGCATACAATTCTTTAAAAACAGAATTAGACTGATAGTTTGGCGGGAAATTTGTCATATTATTTCTTCATTCCTTGCCGCAACACGAGGCCACGACAAACAATTTCAATAGACTAAGTGTGATTCAAATAAGACACTACATCATATCTGTTCTATAGCTACACACCGTTGTCGACATTGCTAGGCATACTGTTCTTGTCAGAGTCCGATGTTGTCTCGTCCATATGGAATCGAAGGGTAAACTCACTAGCCCTCCCTGATAGATCAACAGTAAAAGTCCGACAGAGAAGAAGCCGATGAATCTGTAGAAAAAAAATGACAGTTAGTATAATAGTAGTAATAATAATAATAATAATAATAATAATAATAATAATAATAATGGATGCATGTATGTATGTATGTATGTATGTATGTATGTATGTATGTATGTATGTATGTATGTATGTATGTATGTATGTATGTATGTATGTATGTATGTATGTGTATGTATGTATGTATGTATGTATGTATGTATGTATGTATGTATGTGTGTATGTATGTATGTATGTATGTATGTATGTATGTATGTATGTATGTATGTATGTATGTATGTATGTGTATGTATGTATGTATGTATGTATGTATGTATGTATGTATGTATGTATGTATGTATGTATGTGTATGTATGTATGTATGTATGTATGTATGCGTATATGTATTATACATATATTATAACACACACAAACACACACACACACACACACACACATGAAGCACCTCGACTTGTTTGTATTCATTAGTGGCGTATATCGAAGCCCGCCCCCTTGTGGTAGGAAGGAAGGGTGTCATAGTATACAGATGGGATTAGATATCCCTCCTTGTGAAATATTTAATCAAAGTGCAAAGCTACTGCTTTCAATGATGAGATTTGTTAATAGGGCGTACCAAGAGGCTATAATCTGATTTTCATTTTCATTTTCAGCTATCCCGTAATGAAAGTGTGAAAAAGTGTAGTATAGGAAAACCATGTACCAATGGGCTAAATTTGATCGTGATCGGCATATAAAAAGCCTGTTAAAAGCCTATATAGTCTGAAAGATTACTAATGTTCACCTAGAGTTCTCGAAAGGTTTGGTACTTTCTTGTCTTAGGCAATGCTTCGTTGAGATTTTCTGAAACTATAAAGTTATCAAATACTTGTAAAGTTGTACAGATACCAACGCTACAGTGTCATCGCAAAGCGGGTTATACGTAAAATATGATACATTTGAATAAATATTCCCACACACTGACCGTATAAACAGGAGATGAACAGATAAAACATCCACTGCATAGCGCCATGTCACTGCAAAACATTGACTCGATGTCTTCATACACGTATGTGTTGGCAACAGTCATGTGACCGTATTCACATCTTACTGATTCTTTCACCTGTTCTGAAAACCAATTCATGACAATTGAACGGACGTCAATCTGCAACGAAAATGGACAGATACTTAACTTGAGTGACAATATTAAATTAGCGAAGATAGCCTTGATTGAAAATCATGGTTTGTTGGGTTATTTCCTTTAGTGCTACAAAATAACTGAAATTGCCTCTTTCAACATAACATTCAATTACATTCTTCTGTCGAGTTCACTGAATCAATACGGAATTTGTAAATCTGTCATCTTGAATGGCGCATTATGAGTTTCTTTGATAAATATTATTAATTAATCACTGTTGCAACCACACATTATGTAGTATTGATTATAAAGTTCCGTACCGGACTATTACATGTTTATTTCGATTACACCAGCCTGTATGATATGGCTGCAACCATGTAATTCCACAGTCCTTAGTATCTATACCTGGGCATGTCCAGTTTTCATTAAAGTATTGCATTTGTCATGTTCATTATTCCATATTGAAATGTGAGTGAATTTGAATTCATACAGACATCTAAATGTTTAAAAGGTATAAACTAACCTCGAAAATAAAACGTTCTTCAGCTTTAAAGGCAGTTCGAGCTCCATCGAGAGCTGTTTCTATTTGACCCTTCATGTGTGGATTGTTTGGGTTAATAATAACAGCAAAATACCCTGAAAAAAATATACAAACACAACTAATTGCAATTAATGCAGATATCAGTAAAGTGGATAAGGAAACTGTTTAACATGTATCAGCACTTTTTGAACTCGTCTGTGCTCTATATTTATATTTTTATATGTTGTATTTCAGTTTTCCAAAGTATGTATGATCGTACTAGTCTAGTTCCAAACTGGGACAGTATTACGTATTAAAAACTTCATCACGTCATTACAAGTGGGAAAGTGATGAAGTTTTTAATATGTACACGTAATACTGTCCCTGTTTGGAACTAGACTAGTATGCGGGTCGCTGAATGAGCACATCCTATAAACATCTCACAAATTTGCACTTTGTTGACACATGGATAAATGACCCGCACCTCTTTAATGACTGTTTACACAAGATGTAAAACAATTGTATACATTACTATCACACTAGCCTAGTGTAGTACAGTGAAGGGTCATACAATGCAATGGTTTGTATGTGTGTCTTTATTTTGAGCAGAAATTATCGAAAAAATAGCCAACAGTTACTGTGATTTTGATAGTTAACAACCATATTTGTTACATCAACATCACTATAGTGTTTTTCGATATTTTTCTTTTAGCAAACGACGCGTGTGGTAAAAACCACTGGCCGCCCTAATAAATTAAATATTTTATGCTTAGTTAAGCAGAGGAATTCCTGTTCGAAAATGAAACATACAGAAAGAATGAATGGCTAATAAAGGCTGGCTTATGAAATTAGGACAGCATGCATGCATGCACACATTCACACACACACACACACACACGCACGCACGCACGCACGCACGCACGCACGCACGCACACACACACACATACACACACACACACATACATACATACATACATACATACATACATACATACATACATACATACATACATACATACACACTACTGCTTCGTTGGGTGAGACATACATTACATGTAACTTTCACTATATGACGTACGTACCGTCACGCACAACTTGTTCTGACTGGTTCGACGTCGTCCTGGCAACCCTTCGACAATGAACATCCATCAATATTGGTTTGGACTGAAGTTTCTCCGTCCATATTTCCAGCTCTTCCAATGTTTCCACTTTCACCACTCTACATGAAGGAACATATATTAAGTAATTCACAGTGACAATAGACCTGTTCAGATTGACCTTTTTTAAAGCTGAGACCATCAGGCCATGGTGACATGAATATAACGCCACAGCTGAGTGATAATCATGAGTTTACATACAGTAACTTGGTTTC
The DNA here is from genome assembly GCF_964340395.1 of Glandiceps talaboti. Taxonomy (NCBI): domain Eukaryota; kingdom Metazoa; phylum Hemichordata; class Enteropneusta; family Spengelidae; genus Glandiceps; species Glandiceps talaboti. Next base: position 24,094,312 of record NC_135556.1, on the reverse strand, counting down.
ATGTCAATAAACCCGAATTCTGAAGGTCCAAAAACAAGTCACTCCACTCTCCAGTGACAAAATCACTGCTAGTGTCATGGCCACATCTACCTTACTTTGTATTCTGAATTTGTTGTCACGACTTAGATGAACGTTTATACACAAGATTACACGCAGTTGAACGTTACCGGGTTATATTGGGCAAGATATCACATTACATACACAAGCTACCCAGGTCAGTGATTACAATAAACATAATCTAATCACCAAAGGGTGATAGTTAATTGATTTCTACGTTGACCGGTCCAGCCATGTCATAAACAATGAACAATGTCATTAGGCAACATTTTTGACATACATATATATATATATGTGTGTGTGTGTGTGATCATTGCTATGTTTAGTCGCTCTTTGCTTTGTTCCGTAAAGAATTCAAACAATAGATATGATTATCTCACGCTGTGTGAACTATGGTCAGCAGTATTAACATCAAGTTGAACGTGTAAAACAAATACAATACCAAGTTTTATCAAGTTGATCTCAGTATATAATATGACGATATGGGCTATCATTACACTCGTACGGAAATCATTGGTCTGCCTACTGTCCGTTTTAGCCATGTCATAGGTCAGTACTTACCGACCACTGGTCTTTGGAAAATAACCACGGTATCCTGGTGATTGAATGAATACATTCATCTTCTCTTCGTCTTGATAAATTCTCTTAATTCCACTCTCGTATCTACTTTGGAATAGTTCTGTAGGTGGGTCATTGTAGAACTCTAACATGGAACAAATACCAACCATCAGTTCTGTATTGTTGTTCAATCCGTCCAAAGTTGTCGTCATCTTATCATTGTTTCAGCCAGATACTATATGTCCGTTGATCTATACACCCACTGACATAGATTGCGGTCACGGTGTACAGAACACACGTCCTTGGGGCTTTACGATCACACACACTGGAATAAGTCCGTACCAGGGGGCGTATCCGACAAAGTTCGCTGACCGAAACCCAGTAAATGCTAGACTTTCATGCAAGTTGGTGTAGCCAGACACAAGCTCAGTTTGACCATCTATCAATTCGTGGTGATGAATATCAGAACTGGCCTGCTATAACACACCATTTCAAATACCGGATGAGTACGAGTTCAGGCCAGTACACTATGTATGATCATCGTATCCCTTCGTTGATCTGATACCGAAATAGCGCCATCTGGCGACCGATGATCATTTCTATGATTTACACACACAGTGCTGCATGACCATTTGCCCTGACATTATAATATACTGTCAAGAGCTCCTCGTTAGGGAACGAGCAGAATTTACGTCAGGGGGGAGCCTGATGAGAAAATGTGAGGACACACAAAAAATGAGGGTGTGGAGAGGGGTGTGGGGGGCCTTGAAGATGTTGACGGTCTGAAGGGAAGGGGCACGGAATATTTTGTGCAGGATTTTAACCCGAAGAGTGGTTACATTTGCAAATGTCTTAAATAATTAAATTCTTAAACCTATTTTGAATTATGAGGGAGATGGCTGCCACCAGAATGTGTTTGTGTTTACCTTATTCTCTATCCGAACCGAATTATACCTTAGGAGCAGTGCGTATTTTACACAGTATATTTGCAAAATTTCTTGCGGTTCTTAAATAGATTAGCGGCATTATTTTAATAACGAGGTGGATAACGGTTATGAGAATGTGTATGTATGTGTGTGTGTCTCTCTCTCTTTGTCTGTCTCTCTGTCTCTGTCTCTGTCTCTGTCTCTGTCTCTCCCTCTGTCTCTCTCTCTCTCTCTCTCTCTCTCTCTCTCTCTCTCTCTCTCTCTCTCTCTCTCTCTCTCTCAACATTTACATCAGAGAAAATAGCCTATCACTGTCAGCACCACAAATATCAATTAATGGGAAATGATAACATACTAGTATGAATTTACGTTATGTTAATAAAACACGTCCGGATGTCAAACAACATAATTATAGAAATGTTTCATTCACTCTAACTCATCAGTCAGTCCTTAGGCGGAAGTGACGTACGGACCTATGCGCAACTTCCCCTGAAGGAAGTTACGTTTAATATACACTATGATGCTGAATACTATCAGATCCAAATCTCAAACTAGCGTTGTCGACTCTCTAGAGACCTGTCAGTGTTTCACTCAAGCAGCATGGCTGTTTGTCAAGCTATTGGATGTTCTAACAAAATTGGCAGAGTGCCTGGAAAAAGTTTTTTCAAGATTCCGGATGCGGCAAAACACAATGATTTGGCAAAGCAATGGCTTTGTAATATTGGCGTAGAATGTTCTGTCTCCAATTTTAAATTCAGTAAGAACAAAGTGGTCTGTGAAGATCATTTTGAACCTGATTGTTTCCAACGAGATTTGAGAAACGAACTCCTGAACTGTCCCCAGAAACGAAAGTTATTGAAGGAGGGTGCTATACCAACACTTACACTTACCAAAAGACTGCAGCAAACTGAAAGGTTCACATGGCTACAACTGGACACTGTGGTAAGATTGATCTCACTCTTTATTACTTTCAATGCAAAGTCTAATCATATACAGTGGAGGGGAGACCCTCCACTGTGTATGGTATAAATCACTCCCGGCGCTCCGTACTTCATTGCCAGCGCAGTGGAGTCACAGATCCAACGATAGGCTAAAAAATACTATATATATACATATCCGGTATCCGAACGGGATATCGCAAAGACGGTTGGGTAATTATCGTCCTTAAGATCTAGGCTTCGCAAATCTGACCAATCACAAAGCGTGTTACAATTAACAGCAAATCCGGAAACTGCACGTACAGAGAGCGCCATCCTAGAGTATTTTGTCTTTAAAATTTACCAAAATGTCGGAAGATAAGAAGGTGAGTCGTATCAGTAGGGATATTTTTGTACTCGGTGTAGTAATAATCTAAAAAAGTAAAACAGTTTGCCACACATGCCCCTATTTTAAGATACTCTCGCCACGCTAAGATTCCGACGTCAACAATGTGACTTTGTTTTTACCGCCATATTCACGAGAGCCATCATGCTGTAGTCTTTTGTCATCTCATCTCGTCATGGAAAGGAAAAGTGTGTTAAAATAAATTCTAAATTGTGGCCCAAATGTATGGACCGTCACATGTACACAATATAAATGTGTGAAGGTATATATTTATCCATGTGACATGTCGACCGACAACCGGTACAACCAACAACGCATTAAAAAATTGACGTTTTAAGACTGGTTAAACCATTTGATTTCTGGGCGGGGGTGGGGGTGGCTGTTGGATTTTCGAAAAATGCTATTATGAATGTACCTCGACATGTTAAAATAGCACAAGAAAGTATTCTTTTAGTCCCTGAATTTCAAAAATCTCCAAGGCGGGAAACCCCCTCCCGTACCCACTCACACTTGGCTAACTCAAACTTGTTCTAAAAGTTCTATTCAACTTTTACTGCCTACTTTCCTAGCTACTTTTGGAATGAGCTGCATTCATTCTAACCTCTCTCTTTTGAAATGAGCTACATCCATCATGTATGTCTCCTGTTGTAAGGAAATTCAATTTCAAAAATATAAGTTTTGTTTTTTATGTATGTATGTATGTATGTATGTATGTATGTATGTATGTATGTATGTATGTATGTATGTATGTATGTATGTATGTATGTATGTATGTATGTATGTATGTATGTATGTATGTATGTATGTATGTATGTATGTATGTATGTATGTATGTATGTATGTATGTATGTATGTATGTATGTATGTATGTATGTATGTATGTATGATGTAGGTAGGTAGGTAGGTATGTATGTATGTAGGTAGGTACGTAGGTAGGTAGGTAGGTAGGTGTGTGTGTGTGTGTATGTATGTATGTATGTATGTAGGTACGTACGTACGTAGGTAGGTAGGTAGGTATGTATGTATGTATGTATGTATGTATGTAGGTACGTATGTACGTACGTACGTACGTACGTATGTATGTATGTATGTATGTATGTATGTATGTATGTATGTATGTATGTATGATGTAGGTAGGTAGGTAGGTAGGTAGGTATGTATGTATGTATGTAGGTACGTACGTAGGTAGGTAGGTAGGTGTGTGTGTGTGTATGTATGTATGTATGTAGGTACGTACGTACGTAGGTAGGTAGGTAGGTAGGTATGTATGTAGGTATGTATGTATGTATGTATGTATGTAGGTAGTACGTATGTACGTACGTACGTACGTACGTATGTATGTATGTATGTAGGTATGTATGTAGGTATGTATGTATGTATGTATGTATGTATGTATGTATGTATGTATGTATGTATGTATGTACGTATGTACGTACGTATGTATTTAAAGCATATATATATTTTTTTAAATTGGTTTACCCCTTAATATTCAGGGGTATACAGTTATCCCTCAAAAATACATTGCCTTACAGGGGTAATTATCAATGAATTGATTTGGTATAATGTTAGAGTTGGGTCATTACGTTCAGTGGGACTCACTGAAAAGGAAGTACCCCCTCCCCAGCCCATGTGAAAGAATGCTAAGGACATGCATGTTTTAGAAAAAATTGTGATTTTCGTAAGTGAATACTTACGGGTCTCTGCATGGAAAGAGTTCACATGCACTAAAGTATTGAATTTAGTAGAAGCTGAACGAATCTGAAATTTTGACCTTTAATGTATATTATTATTACCCTTACTGTTATTCCTCAGCAACTTATGGTATTGCAGTATAGGTATTGAAATGGATATGCAAGTTTCAACAGACACCTTTCCACTCGCCCCCTCCCTGCAGACGTCTAATTCAAAAGATATGTATTTTGTTTCATAGGAGGTGAAACCTGAAGGAGGCAATGATCATATAAATTTGAAAGTGTCAGGACAGGTGAGTCACGAAACTAGACAATGCATGTACAGTTGTTTGTGGAAACCCCAGCACAGCTTGAGGCTCAACTTATTTCAATGGGCTATGTTTACACATGGCTGGGCATAGTTTGGTGACAACCTCATTATAAATGAGCATCTTGAAATTGATGTTGTGCCAGGCAAGGTTGACACTGAATTCTACCAATATTGTGGTGGACTATCACAGTCTGCTGGCTGTGCTGTTACAGTTTGACCAATCTGAAAATTCAATTATTTATGAAGGTATGCATGGTAAAAATAGTATAGATAAAAAGTATTTCAGATTTATTTTATTTTAGTGAAAAAATCTTTAAAAGATAATGAAAATAATTCCAAAGTAAAAGTAGTATTTTGTTGTAATCATGAATAAACAAATTTTGAAATAAGTACTGTATGGTCATTCTCTTTATCGTTAAATATTGAATTGCATGTATTTGATTTATGCTAGGATGGAACAGTTGTACAGTTTAAAATCAAAAGGCATACACCTCTCAAGAAACTTATGAATGCCTATTGTGTAAGACAGGTAGGTCACATACCTTTATTTCAGTGTTCTATGATTGTGGTCCTATAAAATAGACAGTACATGTATGTTGTTGGTTATTGTTATTGATGTGTATAGACAAAATGATGTATAGTAATTCCACAGTTTAGACCCTATACAGTGTTTCCATATGAGTGTATTAAATATTTCTCAATTCATGATTTTTTATGATCTTTCAACTAATCCAGAAATTAGCAGCATTTTATCCTTACAGTATTTTGCAACCAGTCCTTGTCATGTGTTGTGTTGTGCTGTGCTGTGCTGTGCTGTGCTGTGTTGTGTTGTGCTCTGCTCTGCTCTGTTGTGCTGTGCTGTGTTGTGTTGTGCTCTGCTCTGCTCTGCTGTTGTGTTGTGTTGTGCTGTGTTGTACTCGTGCTGTGCTGTGTTGTGTCGTGTCGTATCGTGTCATGTTATGGCATTGTTATATAATGCTGTTTGGGGATGTGGCTTTGTAATGTGTTGTGTTGCTTGCCAGTAGTAGTGTAAAGTGATGTGTAGCTCTGTTAAACTGTAATTCAATTCAGTGCTCTACCATACCATGCTATAATGTGTTCTTTTTTGCTTGCTTCATGTGCGGGCATGTTGCGTGTTGTAAAATGTTCTTTTTTGCTTGCATCAAGTTCAGCATGCTTTGTCAATGTTGTAATGTGTTTTTTTTCCTGCATGCTTCATGTATAGGGTCTTCAGCAGAATGCAATTAGATTTACCTTTGATGGCAATCGTATTAGTGAAGAAGAGACGCCCTCACAGGTGAGATTTGCTGTCTACCAGTATATAATTATCATTCATTTTCAGGGCTTAAAAGTTGAAGCTTTAAGGTTTAGGTTTGATGGTAATCCCATAAGTGAAGATGATACTCCTCAAAAGGTGAGAAGTCATAACATAATTATACATGTACCATACAGTATATATTGCCTCATCAGCTAGAAGTCACTCGGTTGTATCATTAGATATGGATCAAACTTGTATCATTAGCTGTGGATTTAAGGTTGTATCATTATGACATCATTTATAATTAAAGTGCAGTGGTTTGCATTACACATCTTCCCGTCTGTTGCATATATGCTTTGTTACTGACATGCATAAGTGAATTGGACGACCGCTGCATTTCACTACAGCTTTACTGAGCAACTAAGGAGAGAAAGAGAAACAAATTGGTACAAGAGAACAGATCAAACCAAGATATTCCGATACCATGGGATTACACGTATGTGGTGCTTGAAAAGATCATGAAACTTTAGTATCAAATTCTTGTTTGTATGCACCCTAAACATATGCATAGCACATGACCATTGCACTTTAAGCTTGTATCATTATGTGTGGATTAAGTTTAAAGCTTGTATCTGAAGGTGTGGATAACAGGGACTGCCACTACAGAAAATAAAGGAATTTCCATAAACTGATGGTTTCTAGTGTCATTTCATGATTTTACATACATTAAACACGATTGCTGAGAAACACCAAGATAAATCTTTTTGTTCATGTATTAACTGTATTGGTAGGACCTTGACATGGAAATCAATTGTCTCATGTGAGTCAGTAGAAATGCTTATGCAATTGCAGAATATAAATATTCATGACTTCTCAGAGCTTGGTATCTTAATGTCAGTCATGTAGTCTAGTTCCTATATAGAGTCGTTACCATTTACACCTCCACTGTTGTTACTCTAGAAGTCATGAGATGCAATTTAAAATTCATCCACAGCCACCCACACAGTCATCATGTTTTTGTTAATCACAAATTCTAACCAATAACATGATCCCTCATAAAGTTAGTGTTTATTGGGGCTGTTATGTAATGTCCAAATATGGTATATTTGTCAGCTCAGGATGCTACTTGTACACTGTTTATGTCACTTTAACAGTTGGGGTTCACTGATTGGATGAACAACTTTTTTGTGCTGATTGAGGGACTTTGACCAGAAGTGGCTTAGTTAGAAACCACATTGGCATCCAGACTATCCGGCATGTAGATTTTGGATGTAAAATTGTAAGGTGTCAACATGTTATCTAAAAAATGCATTTTGAATCTTTTCACAGCTTGACATGGAAAATGAAGATGTAATTGATGTGTTCCAACAGCAGATAGGTGGATATTTGTCGTAATATACTAGGATTCACCAGCAGTCTTACAAACAATTATATTGACTGCTGTGTGTTGAAACAGATGAATGGATTGAGTGCCAATTGTGTATCAATGCTACCATCACAAAATGAGGATGCCAAAGCTGTGCTGAATTATGTTATGGTTTTTTGCTGTATGCAGTGAAATTATAGAGTTGACAGAGGGACAAAATTGCGTCATGCAGTTTCACGTTCACTGATTGAAAGATGACTCGATACAAGTACATACGTCGTTCAGCACAAGTACAGTTTACAGTGTTGTAATTATTCATGTTATGTTATTGCATTTATATCAGAAGGTATCATTTTTCTTAGTTCATATCACAGAATATTTGTACCTGCTAGTAAATAGCTGGATCTAAAATTTCAATTAGAAATTGATGTTCACAGTCCCTTATCAGTGTGCAGTCACAGAGCAATGTGTATACTGTCACTGACCAGTGTGCACAGTCACTGACCAGTGTGTACAGTCACTGACCAGTGTGTACAGTCACTGATCAGTGTGCACAGTCACTGACCAGTGTGTACAGTCACTGACCAGTGTGCACAGTCACTGACCAGTGTGCACAGTCACTGATCAGTATGTACAGTCACTGACCAGTATGTACAGTCACTGACCAGTATGTACAGTCACTGATCAGTATGTACAGTCACTAAACAGTGTGTACAGTCACTGACCAGTGTGTACAGTCACTGACCAGTGTGTACAGTCACTAAACGGTATGTACAGTCACTGACCAGTGTGTACAGTCACTGACCAGTGTGTACAGTCACTGACCAGTGTGTACAGTCACTGACCAGTATGTACAGTCACTGATCAGTATGTACAGTCACTGACCAGTATGTACAGTCACTGACCAGTATGTACAGTCACTAAACAGTGTGTACAGTCACTAAACAGTGTGTACAGTCACTGACCAGTGTGTACAGTCACTGACCAGTGTGCACAGTCACTGATCAGTATGTACAGTCACTGACCAGTATGTACAGTCACTAACCAGTGTGTACAGTCACTGACCAGTATGTACAGTCACTGACCAGTGTGTACAGTCACTGACCAGTATGTACAGTCACTGATCAGTGTGTACAGTCACTGACCAGTATGTACAGTCACTGACCAGTGTGTACAGTCACTGACCAGTATGTACAGTCACTGACCAGTGTGTACAGTCACTGACCAGTATGTACAGTCACTGATCAGTATGTACAGTCACTGACCAGTATGTACAGTCACTGACCAGTGTGTACAGTCACTGATCAGTATGTACAGTCACTGACCAGTATGTACAGTCACTGACCAGTGTGCACAGTCACTGATCAGTATGTACAGTCACTGATCAGTATGTACAGTCACTAACAACTGCATAGTCACTGATCAGTGTGTACAGTCTCTAACAACTGTGTACAGTCACTGACCAGTGTACACATTCAGCAAAATGGGCCAAGGTTACTACTACTTACTGCTCAGCAAATCTATACAAAAGTTATAGTTTTAAAAGGATAGTTGTATTTAACTCAAGAGATAATATCATTTTCTTCTTCTCGATAGACTTGATATCAGATACAAAGTAGGGTAGAAAGATTGTCTGTCAAGACATGTGATTGTAAAGTAATTAAACTAAATCATACTTAAATTTGAGTGTGAAATACAGTTTTACAGGACTATATCCAAGATTATTGTATTGTTAAATATAAATTTACAGGACTGTGCCATCACTTACAGTTATGGTAGGGATGACCCGACATTGTCATTACCATGAAAATCACATGCCTTTTGTCTACATGTAGGTAAGACCCATGGGTTATTTGTATTGCAAACATTTGAAAAGAACTTTAATTAACACAAGTGTATAGTCAGCACGAGTTATGTATAGTTGGTTGAGGTAAAATGTAGTCTGTATCGATATAGTATAAACACAGTGACAAACTATACATATACATTCATGTTTTGATTGCAGTGTCTTGTGATCTTATGTTGTGAAACTGACACATCTTGGAGTAGACTTAATTATCAAATGTAGTGTACATTAAATTCCTTATAAGCAACATTGCAGTGTAACTGACATTGTCAAGTTTCTGTTTCTTACAGTCTAACACTTACTGTAGTGTCAAAGTTTGAGGTCAAGTAAAGTTTGCAGCTGATGGAGTAGGAGTCAATAGTTGCCAGAAACAACCACGTACCATCTCCACGTTGTACCATTTTATAGGCAAAATTTGTGTAATTCTTGAATGATTTGTACAGTATATTCCCACCTTCTTTTTGAGCTCTTCCACATGCTACAACAGTTAGCCACATCCATACATAGGTTGTCCTCCACACCTGTCTACTTGATTGAAATGCTTTTGAAGGAGAACACCACTGCAGGAATATATGCATTTTTTAAACAGAGGGTTCTGGAGAGTCATTTCATGATTTTACATCAGGTACATTACATTACACCCAACTGTTAAGAAATACTGTCAGAATTGAAACTTGTTCCTCATTCATAATTCAATGGAGGTCCTTGCCATACCATGGATAAGCATTGTTTCATGGGAATTAGCAGATATGCATATGCGATGGAACATAAACATTCATTACTCCACAGTTCCTCTGTGTGATAGAGGGACTGTGATTACCCATAAGTCACTGTAATAGGAGTACCCCGGTAATGAATATTTCTGTTCTGCTATTACATGTGCACATCTACTGACTTAATGTGGGAAGTCTGCCTTCCTTATGTTGCACAAATTACCATATGATAAAATGCAAATGCTATCATCATGCACAAACATGTATATTGAAGAAATCATTTATATTACGCAACAGTTTGAAGCATGGAATAATGAGTCTTGCATGGTGGAAAGTTTACCAATTTATTAGTATTTATCTATGTTAATTGTTTCAAAATAGTACATTTTATTTACAGTGATTGGTAAATACTTCATGAATATCTTGACCACAAAAAATTGTAATTCTGAAATGGTAAATATTTATCTATGTCTGGTGATACCAACATTTTTACAAATAATACTGTACTTTCATTAGATCAGTATTGTTATTGAAAGTATTATTCTGTGTTTGTATGGTTCATCTATCTTACCTCATTCAGATTTGATTTTAGGAGTACTAATAATGTATGTGAAAAGTCAACATTTATCTAGTTCTACTCTATGTTATGTGTAGTTTAGTTTAGTTTAGTTCAGTTCAGTTCAGTTAGGGATTGTGTATTTTAAAATTAAGAACATCACATCAGAGTCTGGTACAGAAGTGCCGATCAATGTTATTTTTAAAGTCATTTATGTTCTTGGATAATACAACATAGTCCTGTAAAGAGTTCCATTCTTAACTACTCAAACAGGAAAATAGTTCTTCCTAGTGTCCAATCTGGCACCATATCATCCCAGTATCTGATATGCTTTCACTGACCGAAATATAACACATTTCTCCAGTGAAAGAGAGTTATTGTCAATGTCGTTGATGATGTTATAGACCTACACAATGTCCCCTTGTATCCGCTGTGTTTCAAGTGTGGTTAGATGTAGAAATGATACCCTATCATTGTATATGGTCAGTCAGGATGATGGGAAGGTATTTGAAGTATCAACTAAACATGACATTTGTGTTGAATTGTCCGTAGTTATTTCTTTTGATTTGTTAATTATTTTGATAGTTATTCTGTTAAAAGCATACAACAGCAAAATATCATGATTTTTGTGATTTCAATCCTAGGTACAACTAGTTTTACTTGTAATCTTCAGTTTATGTGTATTGTATTTGTAATAAATTGTTCTACTTAAAAGGACAACGATTGGTGGGTGTTTGTTCAGTCTGTATGATGGTAGCCCATTCAGTGTGTTTGTTGAGGTGTTTAACCTAGAATCTAAATGTTTTGACTTCGATGTTGAAGAGGGAAAGTATTGAAGACGACATGCTTAGATTCGAGGCTGGGGTGGAAAGCCAGTAACAGGAAAGGGTTGAAGTTGACACACTTAGATTCTAGGCTGTGTGGAAAGGGTTGAAGTTGACATGCTTAGATTCTAGGCTGTGTGGAAAGGGTTGAAGTTGACACCCTTAGATTCTAGGCTGTGTGGAAAGGGTTGAAGTTGACATGCTTAGATTCTAGGCTGTGTGGAAAGTATTGAAGTTGACACGCTTAGATTCTAGGCTGTGTGGAAAGTATTGAAGTTGACACTTAGATTCTAGGCTGTGTGGAAAAGGTTGAAGTTGACACGCTTAGATTCTAGGCTGTGTGGAAAGTATTGAAGTTGACACGCTTAGATTCTAGGCTGTGTGGAAAGTATTGAAGTTGACACACTTAGATTCTAGGCTGTGTAGATAGCCCATAAGTGAGGTGGTGTGACATGTAGATAGCCCATATGTGGTGGTATGTGTAGGTAGCCCATGGGAGGCAGTATGACAGCATGCATGTAGATAGCCCATATGTGAGGTGGTATGACTTGTAGGTAACCCACATGTTATGTATGGTATGACAACATGTAGGTAGCCCATATGTGAGGTTGTATGATAACATGTAGATAGTATGTGATGTGAGGTGGTATGACAACATGCACGTAGCCCATATGTGATACAGTACGACAGTCTGTACGTAGCCCATATGTGATACAGTACGACAGCCTGTATGTAGCTCATGTGATACAGTATGACAACATGCACATAGCCCATATGTGATACAGTACGACAGCCTGTACGTAGCCCATATGTGATACAGTACGACAGCCTGTATGTAGCTCATATGTGATACAGTACGACAGTCTGTATGTAGCCCATATGTGATACAGTACGACAGCCTGTATGTAGCTCATATGTGATACAGTACGACAGCCTGTACGTAGCTCATATGTGATACAGTACGACAGCCTGTATGTAGCTCATATGTGATACAGTACGACAGCCTGTATGTAGCTCATATGTGATACAGTACGACAGTCTGTATGTAGCCCATATGTGATACAGTACGACAGCCTGTATGTAGCTCATATGTGATACAGTACGACAGCCTGTATGTAGCTCATATGTGATACAGTACGACAGCCTGTACGTAGCTCATATGTGATACAGGACGACAGCCTGTACGTAGCTCATATGTAATACAGTACGACAGCCTGTATGTAGCCCATATGTGATACAGTACGACAGCCTGTATGTAGCTCATATGTAATACAGTACGACAGCCTGTATGTAGCCCATATGTGATACAGTATGACAACATGCATGTAGCCCATATGTAATACAGTACGACAGCCTGTACGTAGCCCATATGTGATACAGTACGACAGCCTGTACGTAGCCCATATGTGATACAGTATGACAACATGCACGTAGCCCATATGTAATACAGTACGACAGCCTGTATTTAGCCCATATGTGATACAGTACGACAGCCTGTATGTAGCCCATATGTGATACAGTATGAGTCTGTATTAGCTCATATGTGATACAGTACGACAGCCTGTACGTAGCTCATATGTAATACAGTACAACAGCCTGTATGTAGCCCATATGTGATACAGTACGACAGCCTGTATATAGCCCATATGTGATACAGTACGACAGCCTGTATGTAGCTCGTATGTGATACAGTATGACAGTCTGTATTAGCTCATATGTGATACAGTACGACAGCCTGTACGTAGCTCATATGTAATACAGTACAACAGCCTGTATGTAGCCCATATGTGATACAGTACGACAGCCTGTATGTAGCTCATATGTAATACAGTACGACAGCCTGTATGTAGCCCATATGTAATACAGTACGACAGCCTGTATGTAGCCCATATGTGATGCAGTACGACAGCCTGTATGTAGCTCGTATGTGATACAGTACGACAGCCTGTACGTAGCTCATATGTAATACAGTACGACAGCCTGTACGTAGCTCGTATGTGATACAGTACGACAGCCTGTATGTAGCCCATATGTGATACAGTATGACAGCCTGTACGTAGCTCGTATGTGATACAGTACGACAGCCTGTATGTAGCTCATGCGTAATGTATGATATGGCTATAGAATGTCGCATTGTGAGTGACTCGAGTCAGAGACTTTAATAAAATTACCAGAGAAACGCCTTGTATATTCAAATGTACCATTTTATTGAGTATTTCAGTCCAGTACTACTTTGGACAACAAAAAAAACATCATGACCTTTGTAAAGAAATTATTTGATAACGATACAGGAGTTTAAAGTCAATGATTTTCTATATTAATAAATGCTGTACAAGTGTTTCTGAAAGTGGTGTTATGTCTAAAGATATCTGACTATATCCTTTGCATAACTTATATACTGACACACACTGAAACACATGATTTCCTTCAATATTGCAACCACTGCACAGAATTCAAGTTGTTCCCTGTTGAACTATGAAAAGTCTGACAACACAAATATAATTTTGATAACTGTCATGTGTCCACAATGTATGCTATAATCAAATTTATAAGCACTGTATATTCATGATAAACTAATTTTATCTACAGACACAGTGTTTTATTATACTGATAACAAGTATATCAACTGATATTAACTACATTTCAGGCAAGGCATCCTATTTCATGGTATTGCGCACTTTGATTACAGAGGTTCTTTGAATACTGCAGTGTGTACATTTCATCAGGGGTTGTCATTGAGACATCTATTTTACTAGACATTCATTACTACAATCAGAATTATCCTCAATGTTACAACTATAAATATACATCATTTGTGTATATCAAGTGGGTCCAATGTATGTATAGCTGATCACATGGTGACCACTCTCTTCAATTTCTAGATATCAATTTATTGCTTCCCTGGTGAAATGTACAATGTACACATCACTGTCTTCATTGAAAACCAAGTAATCAAGATGTTTATTACTATTTAACAGTATGTGAAATATTAATATTGACTGATATTATAACCACAGAGATCCGACTGATAATGTACATAAAGTACAGCTCAAGAAATGGTTTCTAACTGGGCTAGCACTGTAGTAGCTCCATGCTAACATAGGGTCAGGATGGTGCTAACAAGCTGATCTAACTAGTATTTGTTAGCAACTGGAAGATAAATATCTGTACCAGCCATACGGCTAGCGCAGGCTGATGCAGAGTTAGTGCCCATGTGTTAGCAACTGGAAGATTAATGTCTGCACAAGCCAAATGTTAACACAAGGCTAGCTCTGACTGGCCTCAGACCACTATAGAGAATATAGTGGTCTGAGGGCTGACATAGAGTTAGCACTAATACCTCACCAGTATGTGTTGGCAACTGGAAGATTAATGCCTGCGCAAGCCAAATGCTAACACAAGGCTAGCTCAAGCTGACCCAGAGTTAGCATGCATTAGAAGCTGGAAGATTAATGTCTGTACAAGCAAAATGTTAGCTCAGGTGGACACAGAGTTAGCACTAATACCTCACCAGCATGCATTAGGAACTGGAAGATTAATGCCTGCACAAGCAAAATGTTAGCTCAGGCTGACAGAGTTAGCAAATTTGAAAGGGATTCTTGAGTTGTACTGTACATCCAATGGTGTGATTGTTATCAGAAGGGTTATTTGATCTATATACATACACAGTGGTTATAGGCAGATAAATTACATATATCCACTTTCTGATGGTCAAAATTTATACTCCATATGTTGGATATTGTGTGTTGTCGTGTTCCATGAACTGTGAAGTTACAAATGTAAAACAAATGGGGAAAAACTTGAATTCTTCTACAGGGATATTTCAATGAGTTAAAACCTTTATATGTACACTGTGTTGAAAGATGATGTGTCAATGTTACTTTTTAATAAGTGAAAACTGTACACAAAATAAATTCAAAATACTCTATACTTAAATGCTTCACTACAATCTAAGAAGAACACCATAAATATTTACACGGACAGAATACTCTGTCTTCTCCAAAGTACCAAAGTCAAAAAAAGACAAAGACAATACACTATACAAACAAACAAGTAGAAATGGTCCTCGGGTAGGTATGGGTGTATGTACACAGAATGGTTTGACCAAAGTCACATAATATTACAACAACATATGGTGCTAGACACTCTTTAGAACGGAGCGTACAGACAACCACCTTTGCTTTCCAATCTGTCATTACATTTCATGATTGCAGTTTAAGGTACAGCATGAAAAAATACAAATGTAAAAAACAAACACTTCAACTTTTCAGCTGGAGGGGTGGGGAGGGGCATGAACATTAACCAAAGCAGCACTGTGATAGGTGATTTCAGATTCTGTTGAAAACATTTGATATGAAAGTGCAGCATTGGATTGACACTGAAAAGTACTAATTCTTTGTGTTTCATTTTTATGAACGGCTAAACTCTGTAATTTTCAACGTGACAAAAACCCCACCATTCAAAGTTCAGATGGTGAAATAAGTTTAAAAAGTTCAAAATAAGCAATGGCTAGACCATTGTGTTCACAATTATGGAAATGACAGCTACCTGACTGTAAAAAAGGCAAGTTCCTCCACTGACTTCATGATAAATCTCTTTCAATTCTCTGATCAAACTGAGATCGTAGTAAATTTTAAAATAAGTATATCAAGCTTAAATGAGTGTGTCAGTAGTAGTAGTAGTTCATCTACAATGTACACTAGAGAATCTGGAAAAAAAATCGCCACAATACTGGTTTATCTGTTAGATCATATATAAAAAAAGGACAATATAGATTGACATTCTTAGGCATTTTTATCTTTCTTTTTTTTTCTTCTTCATATTGTATCTATCTAGCTTGGCAAATAGTACCGGTAGAGTTGATCTCAATTATATTTGTGGTGTTATGGTATTCAAGCAGTTTGTGAAGAATACATAACTAGCTTTCTATTTGTGAGAAGAACTCGGAACAAAAAGGTAAACCTCTTTGTTTTCACAGCCTGCCCGCTAAGAAAGTAGTGTTTGATGTGTGTCAAATGTTACATTTCTCTACTGCTAATGGAAGTTAGAAGCAGGCGCCACCCCATATGTACTGTATTATGATAACTGGGGTTTTTCTTCACAGAAATCAACATATGACAAATTAGTACTACAGAAACCCCATGCAGTGATAGTTGTGGTATAGAAATCCCATATTTGCTATGGTGTTTGGTGTTATAGAAACCCCACATGTATGGTGACAATTGGTATTATCGAAATCCCACATTTGCCATGGTGATAGTCTTCTAGAAACCTCATATGCATAGTGACATCTCCAATATAGAAACCTCCATATGTAAGCAAGTTTCACATTTGATTTATAGACCTTCCAAATCCACTATAGCACTGTTTAATATACTGCACACATACAGTGATAGTTTGTTTATAGAAAACCCCAATCTACTATGGCAATTGTTTTAAAGAAATCCCACATACACTACAATAGCAACTGTTCAATAGAAATCCCACATTCACTATGGCAACTGTTTTTAAAAGGAAATCCCACATGCGCTGTGGCAACTGTTTTTGAAATTGAAATTCACATGTTACTATGGCAACTGTCTTTTTAAAATAGAAATAACAACTGATGTCCTGATATGTACTCTGTCAGCAAAGAATGCATAAAACTTACATTCTATTGTCATGGATATCTATGGTGTGTTGTCATGGCAACACATCACAGATACTGCTAACATGGTTGTGTTTCCCATATTATTACAGAAATGAATTTATACTGTATTTACCATTAAAAAGTAATTACTATTCAACTAAAAATTCTGCTGGCACTTCTAAAAATCTTACAGATGTATCATTTTGGGTAAGACAAGATTAATTGTACTGACTGTCTTCATGTAGTAAATTGATAATAAAGGAAATAAGGATAAGTATTGCACAAATCATATCATATATCATATCATATCAATCATAATTACATCATGTCAAGTCATATATCATACCATATCATATCTATATGTGATATCACATCATATCTCTGACTCATGCTATGTGTCAAGCTGTAACTTCAAGGTATACTTATTAGTGAGGAAGAAATCAAGTGGGTGGGCGTCAGAGACAAGTTTCTCATTTGGAATATATTTTCAATTTAAATGTATCAATACCCACAACACTTTGAAATATTTATAGAATGTGAATTCACATTCAGTTTTAATGTACAAATCAATTGTCAGACAGGTTATTCGGCTGTCAAGTGTCTGATTACAGAGACATTGTACTGCCATTCTCGCAAACCAGAGCTGTTATTTCTTCCACTACACTTTGAAATAAAGTGGGACGGCATGTTAAGAACAGTGCCGTAAAACAGGCCGTGGTTTGTGACGATGTGTACTACTGTCAATCACATAACTGAAGACATGTTTTTGATAGGGAGTAAATGGACACAGCTTGGTGTCAAATTTGTTTGGAGATTGTACAATGGTATATAGAGTGAGCCAATAGGTCATGACTTCAATTTACCTTGATTTTGCTCATATACATACACTTTGTTTTGAGATGGTAGATTTGTATATACATAAATTGACCTAATTAGAGGTTTCATCCCTGCTTTGGCTTTGTCAAGAAGTTGGCACTCTTTTGAACTTTCTTTTGAGATTGTAGAATGGTTATTTTGTTTGAGTCAAGATACTAGCACTTTTTTCTTCTTTCTATAAACAAGAAACAACGAATTTGTTTCAAGCAAGAGATAAATAGATATATTTATATAGCATAACAATTTCATTGTTGTCAGCCTCATTATGTCAAGTTGCTATTAAATTTCACCCACATAAAGTTTAAAGTCCTAAGTGACAGAATGATTGAATAAACCTGTTGATTACTGTGTACTAAAACACAGACTAAGAAGGTTGTCTTACCTGCCAACAATTTCTTAAGTTATATACAGTAATACTGTCAGATAAACAGGATTCCACTAGGCAAACTTCTTTTCTGTATTCGAATTCGCAACAAACATATTGAGCCTTAGTCTGTGTACAAGTTTGTGAAGACACATGCATCCAAATTCTTCTCTTTGTACACATATTTGTTGACATTGTAATGAGAACAATGTTACAACATAGTAACTGACTACAGCAATATCCAAATGTACAAGTAACGAAACCCCACCTCCCACCCCAAAGTGTTATTGATATGGTTAACTTTGGCACATGTAGGCCAGGCAGGAAAACACATGTAACAATACTGATACACATAACACCATTAGATTCTTGGATATAGCCTGTTTGCTATTGCTGTGGTTGCTGTGCTAGCCTCGCCTTCAACTGCTGAATATGTTCATGTATCTTGAGAGAGGGACCAACTTTCATTCCTGTTAAATTACAAATCTGTTCCTTGGTCAGTGAAAGTAACTTCTTGCCATCAATTTGCTGTGGAAGTAATAGAAACAGAGTCACATGAAGTAACGATAAAGTACATGCTTGCTCTGACGGGTAAGCTGGTTAGTGATACATTTGTATTTTTAAAACTTTCATATAAGACAATGTACTGTATGATGTATACACGCAAGGTAACAAGAGATTTAACTACCTAGCCACTTCTCACCTGTTTTGTAAGATTTTCAGTTCACACACCCGACAGGAGATTTACAGATTCTTGAACAAGTCAACTCTTAGTTACCCGTTTCCTCAAACT
>NC_135556.1:24042722-24070222 GCF_964340395.1 Glandiceps talaboti | reverse complement strand
ACAGGCAAATTTGAATCCAGATTGCTGTGATAAGAGACACCGGAACTAACCACTTGGCCACTGACAACTGTTGTGTTTTGATCTAACTTTGACCGTTAACATTGATGGTTGTGATTGTTCACATGTAGACTGGTTTACAACACTGGAAACTGAGCTTTCAGCTTACTAAGGTAGACACAATCTGGTGCTATTGTTGTTACTGTCATGTTGATATAATACACGAAGCTATTGAATAGGCATTGTATTCACAGAAGGGTGGCATTTCTGATGACTTGCATGATCTTACAGAGTACATTTTATGGACTTCCAATATTTAAACCATCTTGATTCCAGGGAGCTACATAACCAAGGCACCACTATCACTCACTTGTGTAATTTATCACAAGCAACAACAATAGCTTTAGTTTGTGTCACTCTTGGCAAGCTGACAGCTCAGTATCCATAGTAGAATTATCTACATTATACAGACACATGTACATTATAAATACATTATTATACACAGACTAACTTGAGTCATCAATATAATGTGTTATAAATTCACCCCACTTATATTAAACCATAGTCTGGACATATTTCCAGTAAAACATACATAATAATAATAATGTTGGTTTCTTATATAGCGCTTTCCCACTCCGTGCTCAAAGCGCTTTACAATTATTACCCCTGGCTCAGATCAGAACGGCCCTTTTAGTCGTCCTCAACTCCCCGGGGAGCATACAATCCATTGCAGCCATTTAAGCGCATAGGATTAAAGCCTTCACATTGCAACCTACATCCTACCAGGTCCCCAGTTATACAGCTGGGTTGACTGAGGCACAGTCGTGGTTCAAATCTTGCCCAAGGACTTTAGCCACTCAGAAACAAACAGCAGGCAGCGACGGGGCTCGAACCTGCAACCTGTAGATTCCAAGCCGGTCACGCTAACCATTCACCCATCATGACTCCACATGTACCTCTATTGTCTTATAAAGATCAGTCTGACACACTAAAATCACTACAACATATACATACATTGTAAAATAATTCCCAAGGTGCAAAGCCTTCTTCTGATTTGTCTGTCTTTGCCAAACTGATGCATTTCTCCTTGATATCTGTGTAAGGTAATAAAAAGACATTTCTATTACAGTTGATATGCAATACTTTGACAGAACCCCATGATGCATCAGTGCAAGTGTGGTATATTCTGGGTATTCATGAGTGCCTGTGGTGTTCTCTGCATCTGTACATTCACAAGCGTATATGTAGCAAGTGGAAGTGCAGCAGCTAATTTACACTTTTGTATTCCTAAAATCATTATTTTCATGCTAAAAATCAGAGTTTTGTATTCATAAATCTCATTTTATTGTTCATCAATGTCTATTCAAGTGCATACATACATTTGTATTTGTGATTTTCAATATTGTTATTGATGAACCATTTTTGCATTCGTAAATAATATTTATATTCATCAACTTATTTTCATACTGGCCAAACATTATATTTGCTTGCAGTAACCTTATGTCCACATGCTACAATCCTATTTCTGTTGTACATGAGAGCATCATTTGCATAAGATGTAATGCCATTATTCACAGTCTGTAGTTATCAACTAAGATAAATGACTACAAATACACAATAATTTGTACTTACCATCTGTAGCTTTCATATCATGTCCAACAAACACTGACCATCCACATGGGTGTATAAGTGGAGAATTAGTATGACACCAGAAGTCATCTTCACCTTCACTATCACAGTACTGTAATTGTAGTCTACCACCAACTACATCGTCCACCATTGCTACACGCATTCTAGATACTCTCATTTTATCCACTACTTCTAGTTTCATACCCCGCATAAATTTGAATTTCATACTCTCAACAACCTGCAAGAATACAGTATGTTATTTCAATGATTCCAAGTCCCCTGTAGCTGTAACTGGAACTATCATTTCATAATTTTTTTTCTCATTTTTATGTATTTATGTATTGAACACACTGAAGCATGAATGAATACCCAGTGACAATACCCTACATTTCACAAATTTCAAATCTGTTGACATGTAATTTGTATTCACAATTTCTGTTTCTATATGGACATCAAGTCAGTGTATATGTACAAATAATACATACAATCAATGATTACTTAAGAAATCGTGTGCTGTTTCCAATAAAGGTTTGATGAGTCTTTCATCGGGGTAGAAATAAAACATTACAGCTGCTGATGCTTCAGTACACACCAAAATTGACACTCATATTTCAAAAATGACACACCAATAGACACTTTGATTCTCTTGTATTCATCCCTTATTCAGTCTCATCTTACCTACAGTCTAGAAGTTTGGGGGAATGCATATTCGACACATTTACATTGTATTTTGACGGCACAAAAGATGGCAGTCCGTGCGATGACGTTTAGCTCGTATACGGATCATTCTGCCCCATTGTTCAAACAACTGAAAATCCTAGATATTTTCAAACTGTACAGATTTTCAGTCAGCTCTTTTATACATGATTTGATGTATCACAAGTCTGCACACTCTATTACAGATTACTTTACTCTTATAGGGGGGGGGGGGGTTTAGAGATTCAACAGTCAAAACATTACTCAAACTCATCGGACATCCATTTCACTTCTGTCTGTAGTTAACTATTTGGACACTTAAAAGTGAATGGCACCATTAGTTTTAATACACCCAACACAACACTTTCATGGTTCATAACTCTCATTGGGATGGCTGAATTTATCTAGACAAGAATCAGACATGAATTCATGGTAAATAATGTAGTAAGTAATAAAATTCACCACACTTACCTTATCTTGGAAGTCTGATGGCAAAGTTTTGGCTCCTGTTAAACTATTCACAAGAAATGTCCTCCAGTTACTCCGTCTACTACTGATTGCTGTAAGAATTAGTTATATTATCAGTAAATACACATACGAACTATTCACAGACACACACACGCAGACATGTGTACATTCATATGTACATACATACATACATACATACATACATACATACATACATACATACACACACACACACATGCATGCATACATACATACATACATACATACATACATACATACATACACACACACACACATACATACACACATACATACATACATACATACATACACACATACATACATACATACATACACACATACATACATACATACATACACACACATACATACATACATACATACACACATACATACATACATACATACATACACACACACACATACATACATACATACATACATACATACATACATGCATACATACATACATACATACATACACACACATACATACATACATACATACACACACATACATACATACATACATACATACATGCATACATACATGCATACATACATACACACACACATACATACATGCATACATACATACATACACACACACACATGCATGCATACATACATACATACACACACACACACATACATACATGCATACATACATACATACATACATACATACATACATATATACATACATACATACACACACACATACATACATGCATACATACATACATACACACACACATACATACATGCATACATACATACATACACACATGCATACATACATACATACATACACACACACATACATATGATAGACACATACATACATACTCATACATGCACACACACACACACACACGCACACACTACATTGTACACGCACAGGCCCATACACATGTACATAATAATATAACATGAATGATCTTTTCAGATACCATTGACAGCACAGTATGAAGATTAAGCCAAGTATATGAATTATTGAAAAGTAAATTTAATAATTTCAGTGCAATAGAAGTATTCAGATGGTACTGAATCTGAAATAAATCTTTGAAAATATGCTTTGTTCAAAATTGCTTATAATGATTTATTGCTGACATTAGAACTGTGGATGCATAATACGGTATGTACAAGTTACTTACATTTAGGTGGCAATAACGGCTTTCCTATTGTAGCACACCAACCAACAGGATGTACTTCTAGCTTGAGTAAATTACTCCAAAAGTCATGAGAATTATCACTTGCAAAACCTTCATACCTCAAAAGAACTTTGTAACCTGTAAACATACAGAAGGGTTTGTGAGTAGAAACAGAGAGCATGGTTCCAGGTTTTCAATGGTACATAGCATGGTTTCACTCTATGGTAAAGCACTCAGGTTTTCAATGATACAGATACTGATGAGAAAATCATATGTCCAGTGATGTCCGATACATACATGCAAGAGAGAACACAAACATATACACACACATACATGTGGTAATATGATATCAGAATCTGGCTATGAATTTGAGGGGTCAATGGGGATGGGGTGGGGGTTCAATGCAAAAAAGTACAAAAACCATGAGTGTGAGAGGTGTTGGCATTTCATAGCAGACTACAGTTTAATATGGAAAATATATTTTGGGTCTATACATACTAAGCCATAGAGTATACTTGTTATTTTTGTTTTATCACTCACCTGCAATTCTAATAACTTGAGCAATCCAAAAAACATGATTTGGCAAATCACAATCTGTATTCAAAACTTCTACTTTCATTCCTACTGCAATGTCTTCCCAATTGTCAGCCATCGGACTCTAGTCAAAGAAAAATTACCCCAAATTTCATGTTACTAACTTTATGATGAAACTGTAGTACTGGACAAACATGCAGCTCAATAGTACAAAAGACAACAGTTATACAATGAAGTCTATTTCAAATAAACCAATTCACTCTCTGATTCATCTTGCAACTTACTGAAGATTAAAAACCTTGAACTAAAATTTCACGGATTGAAAGTCAGACAAAAACAAGATTTTCAAGAAATTGTTTTGCAATGTATCACTCAACTGAGATTTTACTATGGAGAACAGCAAACACAAGATCACATGGAAATAAATATGACAACTTATAGGTTGAAAAAAAATTGAATAACTAAGATTTTACTACGGAGAACAGCAAACATAAGTTGACATGGAAATAAATACGACAACTTACATGTTGAAAAAAAAATCAAATAACTAAGATTTTACTATGGAGAACAGCAAACATAAGTTCACATGGAAATAAATATGACAACTTACATGTTGAAAACATCTAACGGAAGCAGCCTCAGCGTTAATATCTATCAGGTATGTACTCCAATCAAATGTTTCATTACTGGATTTCTTCTTACTATTACTTTGATTGGAAGGCAAACTGGCTGATTTCTTTGGAGTGGCTTTTATCATTGTCTGCAGTTGACAGGGAGATAATCAATCACTCTATGTAATGACAGCTCTTACAATATTATCATAATAAACCAAAGTATTTTCAGTTTACACTAAAAACAAGTAGTTAACGGTCTCCCTGGGATTTTTTCACATGAAGTCTAAGGGAATGGTAACCATGTCATTGGTTTAAAACTGGGATGAAATATGCCATTTCAAAAAGTGAGAATATTTGACAAAAATGGCTGAATATGGTGTCTGGATTTTGATACCATTTCAACATATACTAGAGAAAAAAACCTGTTTACACTTTATCAAGTGGATCTCTAGAAATTACACGAAGGTTTCGTGCTCATTACCTTGTTCTGAGAGAATACTATATGACAGACAACATAATTAATGTCCTGTGGTTGTCAACCATTTCAATGACAAAGTAGCATGTTAGGCCTTATAGCCTCAATAACATCCATACTATTACTACAATATACTACCTGTACTTTCTAAGTGTTTGTCTTTACAGTGTTGATTGAGTTCCACGACACAAATCAGATTGAAAACACTCCTGTCTTTCATTTTAAAAATGTGCTATGCTTGGCTCTGCTCTATCTTACCTCGACTTTCTGTTTCTTTGGTGATTGTACTGAAGTTGACTTGGGTCTCTTTGCAGCTGCAGCCTTCTGACCTGCAGCACTCCTGGAACATGCCATACTACAAAACCTTTTAGTTTTGGAGTAGAATGCATGCTGTACCCCTACCTTCCCACACAACTCACACGTGGCTGTAAAAATAGCAAACCGAATTTTTTTAACATTATATTATCAGCCATCAAAGGAATTAACATGTACAGTACACATAAGCTTAGACAGGATTAAAAATATCTGAACAAAGGGATGACTATCTAGTAAGTTAACTGACAAATACTTGTGCAAAATGTATATAGTGACTAATAGTAATAAGGAATACTTATGTAGTCACTGGTAAGCATCAGATATGTTTGTAGTGACTAGACTAGTAAGTATACGATACTACTTACTAGAAGTTATAATTTGCAAAAAATATATCACTTTTAGCTTTTAAACACTGAAATAGAAATTCATATGATTGCACAGTGATCATTCAACAATTGACTTGGTATGCATTATAGCAATGTACATATATATACTTCAGTACATATATTTGGCAAAGTACATCGAAGTAGTATTGGAATACTTTTGTTTTTTATTTTCCCCATCTCTTACTTTCCCCATCTCATGACTTGGTATGAATTATAGCAATGTACATGTATATACATCAATACATCAAAGCAGTAATGGAATACTTTTGTTTCTACTTTCTCCATCTCATGTGATGTATATCACTATACTTCAGTAGATTACATCTGACACATATTTCCAATATCGCTCTTTTAAAATTTATTTTTAACTTTGACATTAATCAGGCAGTCCATACACAAGACAAACACCTATAAACACGGACACCATTACTCATAGCATGTCTATGTTCATTATGTTAAGGTAACAACAATTTTCTTACCCATTCCTGGCGGTGTTTTTTCATGATGGTAGTCTCCATTCCGTAGACCATTATACTGACCATCAGTACTTTCATCATCGTCATCGTCATCACTATGTATACTATTACTAGAACTACTATGATCTCCGTAACTATCATATGCATCATAAAATGCATATATGTCGTCTGTGTCAGCTTTTCTGTCATGACTGGCTTCAGCCTATGAAACAAAAGTTACAATATAATTTATTTAGACATAATTGTCTGTTAACAAATCAAACAGAGTATACATAAACTGAAGATAGCATGAACAATATCACTAAATAACAACATTGAAAACCAATTACATATTTAGGCCAATCTGTGTTGTACCTGAATTTGTAATATTCTTAACCTGTGGAGTACATGCATTACAAATACAATTTTCATTTGCACACATTTATGTAATATACATACATACATACATACATACATACATACATACATACATAGGCATACATACATATACATACATACATACATACATACATACATACATACATACATACATACACACATACATACATACATACATACATACATACGTACGTACGTACGTACGTACATACATACATAGGCATACATACATATACATACATACATACATACATACATACATACATACATACACAGAGACAGACAGACAGAGACAGACAGACAGACAGAGACAGACAGACAGACAGACAGACAGACAGACAGACAGACAGACAGACAGAAAATATAATATCTGCAAAGTGTTGCTCATGATAACATGAAATTTATGTCAATATCATGTCTACTTACAAGTTCACTTGTGAAGTCCTCCAAAGAATTACTTTGGTTGTAATATTGTCCAGCATCACTAGCAAACTGAGACTGAACTACAACACTGGTTTCTTGACCAATGTCACCTTCTAATGTATAGTGGAAGTCTCCCCATCCTGAAAGCAAACAAACCACTGTATAATGAACTTACAATGCAATGCTAGTACTACTAGTACTTCTAGTAACTACACTATCATGATAGCAATGAGGGCTGCAAGCCTTTTTGTTACTCTTCCCATCCTGACAGGAAACAATACTACTGCACTTGGAACTTGTACATGTTTAATATCTTTCCTTAAACATTAAAAAAAATGTTAAATGCACTTTTCTTCTTAGAATTCTTCTTTTCAACAGTGGAATTACAGAAAAACGGAAACACAACAAAAGAACAATATTAACAAAGCCATGAGCTTACCTGGATCTGCATCCTGTGTAGCATCAAATGTCAGTATGGAAAAGAAAGAGAAATAAAGAAACTGTTCAAGAAATGAATATCAAACCCTTCCTTGTGAAGAATGTAACTATTCTGTTTTCAACATTTTCCTCAAATGCAGCCCGTTTCAGAACAATGCTTATCTTTACATTAATTGTTCAAATCAAGATGAAACTTGACTAGTTTATACATTTGTAAATGTCCAATTTGTTACAATGTCACAACACATATGTATCAATGCTGTTGTGTTTTTTGTTTTTTTACAAACAATCTCATAAGTTACTAGTATATAGCACAAATTGTGTGAAAGAAGATGCCATATATTTTGTTCTATGGTAGTGAGTGGGTAAAATCTACAAATCACTTTACAACTAAGATTCCAACCAAAATGTGGATATAATCATGCAGAAATCTATTAGAATCTGCCCAGGATTTCCGTCTCTGTTAACAGGGTTTTTTAAACCTTGGCAAAAATACTGACAGGAGAAGGTTTGTAAAATTAGAGCACACTGTCAGTCTGACATAAATAAATGTTTGTGGTTACTTCAGTCTCATGCTGAAATATCTTTATATCAATTATTATTTCAACTGATAAAAACTTTTTGAATTATCTCTAGCAACTGGTAGTGCTGTCATTGCATATTCATGATACAAAAATGGCACTTTTGTGTGGGATCATCATAAATATTATGAAAATATTAACTGTCTTGGTTACTCTATATCATGTGTATACGCAATAACCAATACCATGCTGTGCAGACACTACATTGCAATTTGCTCCTAAACAAGTTTTGGTGTTTACAGTGTGTGCACCAATGTGAAATGCATTCTGTACACTGAAAGGGGACCTTAGTTACAAAATTTACAATTCTGAATGATGCACTCTTTCAAATACAATTTGAAAGATGTATGTTAGTTAGTACAAATCAAATGTTACTATTTGTTTGCAGTCAAGAGCTTGCAGTTTGCATGATTGTATACACATTTATGTACATCTTGCTTTCCTCGAACACTTCTCTTGTATATTATGAAATCACTGTATTTTATCACCAGTGTATCTTGACTCTATCTTTGTGATTGGTAACTACAACACGTAAAATTCAAGTTGTAAATACAACATACAATTCTTCATAAATGATTACATACTTTGACACTAATTTTTGTATTATCAAATGATACACTTTTTTCTTCTCATTTAATAATTCGCAATTTTTGCTAACCGAAAGAATAATCATGGTGTTACGACCAGTTCTTCAAATCACTTGAACGTTGTTAGACCGTGTATGAAGAAAAATCAGTCGTGTACTACTATGCGACTGTTACTTGGCTAGTACGAGCACTCTCCCAATCCAAAAGGACACCATGTTCCTTTTGAAAATACTAAAATAATGAACATATCAATTATCACTCTATTCCTTACCAGCTTCACAAGTTAAAGGGGAGTACATTATGTTTCAGCAAAGTTTATTTTCGCGGTAAAAACTACATTTTTTAAGACCTTTAACTGTTCTTCAACGTTTTTCGTGAGGTGTTCGGGGAAGTTAGATGAAAAGTAACCCCACAATCTCGCTAAACAGGCAAAGAAAGTTGGAGTGTACAAATTAAAAATACATACAATTCTTGTTATGAAGTTTAGAAGTGGAAATAGGGGATAAATGTTAAAATTTCACTCTCGAAGTCTTGTAAGTTTGGATTCAGTTCCATTCAGGACTTAGCACTGTACACAAACGACGTACAACGCGCCAACACTGAAGTACGTTTGACACTTTTTCGCTTGAGAAAACCATTGTAAATATCATACATACCATGGTAAGGGGTCGGCGAAGTCTTTTCCACTCTTTTTACAACTTGATTTCACAATGAAAGGTTTCAAAAAAGGAGCTACGCCAGCTAAAGTACAGAAACTTTCCGTACCCTGGTTCAGGTCCACTATTTATCAACAAATTTAGCATGCCCTCGATGCGCAAGCTCAGATAATTAAAACCTTTCTTTGTAAAGCCGCTTTTTATTGGCCCCTCAACTATACCAATTACAATACTTTTTTGATGTGTATCACATTCTTCATGGCCTAAATACGGGAAAAAATCACAAATATTTTGTCTGTTTATATTATTTCCTTTGAAAAGTCAACAATTCGAAAAAAATATCCATTTTATTGAAGTAAATGTCAACGCTTGTGGGAAAAGTACGGCCAATCAGAATCTACGATACAAACGGGCAGTACGGCCCTACCCTCTACTACGGATGGATTATAGAACGAGCTTCAGTTCACAAAATATTTTGATATAAATACTGCATTATATAAATTTATGCATCTAATAATGTTCAAAATGTATTTCATTCCGTTTTAGGTAACTTTTGTTTGATATTTGCCCTTGTAGCACATCTACTCATTTCTCCGCAATCGAGGCTGTGACGTCACTTCCCTTCACTTGGGAAACACCGAGGACACCGACTGTACTGCACTTTGCCTGCACGCAACATAGTATCTGCATTAGTATGTGTAGCAGTGTGTGTTGATATCGACGACCATGTAAGTTATCCAAGGGTATTTTCTCCTAGTATGACCCACATACGAGTGAATATGTTCTATCATTCGTGTTTCAGTGATAAAGCATTTTGCGATATAATCCACTTGTATGTTCTGTCTGTTTTCGAACCACAGGGCTGAGTACTGGAAATCCCAACCTAAGAAGTTTTGCGACTTCTGCAAGTGCTGGATTGCTGATAACAAAGCAGTAAGTTATAAGTTGTATCACGAGATAAAAAGCTGACAATTTTATCCCGTATCAAGGTTATGAGCTTCGTAAATATGTAAATGGACTACCATTATTTAATTCATTTTGTAAGTATAAAAAAGCACAACTTGCAATCAATCATTCAATCAATCAATTTTTATTATACTCAAAACACAGTAGCAGAGAGTGTAGTAGAGAGTGTTGCATGGTGAATAAAAATACTGCTCACAATTGAAGAGCATGAAAAACATACAAGTAACTTCCATGTGCTACAGGAGCTACTGGAGGGTACAACATAGCAATGTTTCTTTAAAATATTGCAATGTCTAGATAATTGTATCCATTATCTTTTTGAAGACTTCTTTTTGTGCGATAGTGGAAAAAGTAGAAGCTTTTAAAGTACAACTCTGGAACAATATAATTCTGTCAGATCTGTGCTCCTTACTTGAAAATAACAATTGAAACTCATCATCTATTTCATTATTACTGCATCTGTAACAAACTCTTTCATTCAAAGGTATTAATCTGGTCAGTATATAGCTCAGGTAGTACTTTGCAAAGCTCACAAGTCTAAGTTGAATGACTCACAGTCTGGTCGGAATATATATAATATAATTTATTATGGTATTTAAAACCCCAGATTGAATGGAGAAGTTTAAACTTGGCATTTCTCTGTAAAGTCTAATGACTAATTCTAGTGATATTTTCATCCTTGATATTTTTATTCTTGCCAAAATATAAATGATTATTTAATAGCTTTTTTATGTGATGGGTGGGAATAAGTTGTAAGCTACCTATGTACGAAGTAATGTACATGTACCTCCTTCAACGGGAAAGGTCTTTGACCTTTGCAATATGTGAGATGTACTTTATGACCATAAGTAGCCCGTACAAATCTGTACTTGACATAGTGTACTCTTAGATACAGTGGCCAGCCATCACATTTGCTGTGGTTTATTCTATGTGTGTTAGTCTGAATTGTTTCTGTGTAATATACTATTGCATTACAGACATGATTCTATCTTAATTTCAGAGTGTCGATTTCCATGAAAGGGGAAAGAGACACAAAGAAAATGTACAGAAGAAAATAGCTGATATCCAGAAGAAAGGCATCCAGAAAATGAAAGCAGATGAAAATTTTAAAAGGGACCTCGAAGCCATGGAAAAGGTTGGCATCTGTATTTCCTGTTCTTTTTTTCACAAACATTGTTGCATAAATAATTAATAAATGAATGATTCAGCAACATGATTTTTGGATGAAACCAGACATTCATCAACATAAGGATCCTAAAAACTCTGCACAAAACATAGCTTTAGGGTGAATTTATGTTCACTTCAAGGCACAGATTGATATGAATATATTTACATGTAAATAGATGTTACATATAAAAATGGTATCTTAAGTTAGGTAATAGATTGTAAGATATGTCATGTCTGTCTGCCCTCAACAGCTTGATAGGAAATTGGTTAGCTGATACAAGAGGGCGCCCTAACACAGTGTACCTTCAATAGAGACTAGTTAGAGTAACAATAACCTCTTCACAAGAATAGGTACATGTAATTTGGGGCTTAACTGTAATCTTGTTTTACATTTGCAGGCAGCTTTAGAAGCCTTCCAGAAAGATGTTGCAAATGACCCATCACTAGCAAAACAGTATCAAACTGCAGTTACACAGAAGAAATTAAAAGGTAATACATTCTGTGGTGAAAATGTTTCAGCAAATCTTTTATTGTTTGACTGTAATGAAGATTACTTTGGTCAACAACTTACAAGCCAAATATTGTATTCTGTGCAAGCATATTACTGACAATTGTATCTACTTTCTGTGACACTGCAAACACCCTGACTACCATACCTACTCAGTGTGACACTGCAAGCACCCTGACTACCATACATACTCAGTGTGACACTGCAAACACCCTAACTACCATACCTACTCAGTGTGACACTGCAAGCACCCTGACTACCATACCTACTCAGTATGACACTGCAAGCACCCTGACTACCATACCTACTCAGTATGACACTGCAAGCACCATGATAGTCTTGCTGCTAGACGTTCGGGCTTTCTTTCGATGCTATAACTATAAGCGAACGAAGTTCGCATGTGAGGGCCTCAATAGTGTTGTTCGGCTGTGTGTCATATTTTATCAGAAGAACATCCAAGGGCAAGCTGATAGACTAGCACCCTGACTGCCATATCTACTCAGTATGACACTGCAAACACCCTAACTACATGAACTACCATACCTACTCAGTATGACACTGCAAGCACCCTGACTACCATGGAACAAGTCCCTCTCTTCTTGCGGCTAAGCCGCTCGGCATACATAAAAAGATTAGGGATGATAGTCACGAGTCTGGCAGCAAGACTATCTGTGTCATGCTGATACATGTAATAATGTATACTTGTCCAAGTGTGCATGTATTCCCTGTATCAGTCTAGAAAGACATTCATTTACTTCAAAGATCAATGCAGAATTGAAATACTTACTGTCTTTCTTTTAACATTAGATGCACAAGAGCCAAAAGATAAGGTCAGTGAGCAGCACAATGTGTCAAATGTACAGAATAATTCTGAAAATGTGACAAATGTACAGAATAATGCTGAAAATGTGACAAATGTACAGAATAATGCTGAAAATGTGTTAGCTAGTTGGATGGAATGTATATCCCCAGAAGGTTACCTTTACTACTGGAATAGTGTGACTAACGGTAAGTGAAGACTTGTAGACAAACACCTGTATATACCAGGGGGGCAATGTTAGAATAATAATAAGTGTGATATCTATTGTTGCACAGTACTTACTTTTGTTAAGACAGCGAGAAAAGAAAATTACAGACAGAAAGGTGGGCAAACATTTCTAGTTTCATCTACTCACCATACTTGCCATACATGCATGTATTTATTTGTTGAATTGTTGTCATTATTTGTTTCTAGATACACAGTGGGAAAAGCCAGAGGGTTTTATACCTTCATCAGAGAATCAAGAAACAAATCAAGCGGAGGCATCATCAACAACAAACACTGAAGAGACCAAGAATGATGAACCAACAAGTGAAGCTAATGAAGAAAGCCAAGTTAGTGTCTTACTACTTTACTGTAACAATGTATGGAAGTGGTGCTACACTGTGTTCTTGGCATCTTTCCAGATTCTTACACAACAATTTGCCTGAACTCAAGTCTCTCTACTTTCACACATAGATGACATAGGAATAATACCAATGCATGTCACTTTGGTTTCTAGTTTTAGAAGGAACACAAATCAGCTTTCCTAGGTAAAAGAAAAGAACCACAACATGTACAAATTTACTGGAATGATGATGTTTGAAAGTTTATTTCAAGTGTCTGATTTCAATGAAAAGTCAATTTTAAACAATCATAATAACAAATTCATTTATGTACTGAATTGTAGCCCACATGCATACTCACTATGTGCTAGCTCTGGGATGACCTTGATCTGAATGAGTACTTGTTGTGATCCAAACTGAGTGTGCGCAGATAACGAGGACTGTCAGATTTTCCATATTTTAAGTAATATTTAATCATAATCCATTTGAAGGATGACTCCTTATTTTCCCATAATACACCATTCAAGATGGCAGGTTTGCAAGTGACATATTCAACACGTATTCCAGTCTGACTCTCAGTTAGCAGACTCTCTGATTTCTGTCAGACCCAGATAGTCTGTGGAATACAGTGTCAGTGACTAGAACAAGATGGTTGTGTGGAGAAGCTGACCCCAAACTACCTGAGCAACTGACAACAAATACATCAAGCCCAGTCAAAATACTTGAAACAGATGTTTTTTGGAACAGTGTCAGCCCCAAATACCAACACACCGTTTGGACTGTACTGTAGTTTATAGCATGTGCTTGGTCCCCCATCCTAATGGCTGCGCTGTCCCAGCGCATTGCAAAACTTCTTCCTGATTGGTCAGCAATGAAATGAAGTAGAACTCATGAGGGCGCTAGTCATATGGATGTAAGGAAGCAAGTTCATCAAGGAGTGGTGGCACAGACTATACTATTCTTTGACAAGTCAAGATGGGATGTTCGTATATACCTCACTTTTTGCTAGGAATTTATGTTGATATTAATATACTTTGTTTCAAAGGACACTAAAACAAACAGTAATCAAACTTTAGAAGAGGAAAAAGTAACCAAAGAGAGTACAGAAGAGGAAAAAGAAGATGAAAAGACAAATCAGGAAGTAACAGTTACAGGCAAGAAACGAACTAACCCATATGGACAATGGCAAGCAGTTGAACCAGTGTAAGTTTCCTTCTCTCAGGGTAACCTAGAATTATTAATGACATGCATACATTTATGAGGTAAAATCAATGTGACTCAAGTGGAAACACAACAATTAGTTCTGGGGTTTGTTAGTGATCAAGACACGGCTTCTACAAATGTCAGATAAAATCGTTATTGCTACATTTCAGCTCTACACAGCAAGCCTTCTTCAGGATACTAAAAAAAGAACAGAAAATGGAGGATAAATACCTTTAGGGTAGTCAGTACACAGAACCACACAAAGTTCCCTTTGAGGTAGAATACACCTTGGGGACCAATGTCACTCAAAATCAAACTTCTTATAATCTCTCCAAACATTACAATATGGAAGCTTCCTTCTGGTGCTTTTGAGAGTCCACCTTCTTCTTTTCAAAGAAGTGGATACTCTGTTATTTGGCCGTAGAGTTAACACAGTAGTCAGTGGCCATGTTGCATTCTGGATTTTGACATCATTTTGACCTCTATTTAAACAATTTGTATGGTGACTATCTCAATACTTTAATGTAGTCTATATGGAAGTAAAATGTTGTATGGTTCTGTGTACAATGGAAGTGTCATCCATAGGTGATACTTCCATGTGTGTACTGACTATTGTACTTTCAATCAATAGTCTATATGGAAGTGAAATGTTGTGTGGTTCTGTGTACCGACTATTATACTCATTTTTTGATCATCAATACATTTTGTTGGTCAATTGTAACCATTTCATGATGTATATTTATCTAGAAGCTTAAATTTGGAGAAATATTGCTCATGATTCCAAAAATCAATAGGACAGTAAAATATGGTAAATTGGGAATGAATGCAAAGTTTTGATCTGTCTACTGCAGACCTTGCTTGACCTTGCAATAATTTAATAATTTAGTGTTAATGTCTCGCCCTGAAATTAGCCATCTGCATAAAAAGAGACCCATCATGAACTTGGACCTGGGGTCTTGGACCAACTAAATGTACCATCAAATTATAGACATTATTATGCCAGTTTTGGAGAAAGACATTAACGCCGAATAATTAAATCATTGCATGATCAAGGTCTGTAAAAAAAAAAAAAATTAAAAAAAAAAGGTCTGTAGTTGATAGATCAAAACACCGTAGTAACTATATTTTACCAAACTTAAAGTTGTTTGTTGGTCTGTTTTCTGAAAGTTATGCTATTTCTGTATGTAACAATGGTAGAGCTAATGACTTTCCCGTTATTCCCTGTTTTGCAGTGAAACAACTGACTTACAACTTCCTGAGGCAAGACAATTCTTCACTGCACCAATTGTTTCCACAACACAAGAACCAAAGGTTAGGCTAAAATTCAAAGAAAAGACAGTTGGGTCCCTTGCAGGATCTAATGACTCAACAAATGTAGGATTCAAGAAAAGAAAATTTGGAAATAGAAATATCAAGAAAAGAGAAGAAGAATCATGAGACTGAACATCTACATGTGCTTGTATAAAGTTTTCACTGTTTTCTCTAAGAATTGTTCACAAGACAACTCAGAGACTGGTAACACCTACTCTAGCAGTCCGGTCAGTGGGGATACCGTGAAGGATGTATCTTGCATCTGGTCACTTTTTTGATCCCCACTTTTGCATAAAGTGAGTGAATTGATATTCAGTTTATGACGTGGATGCTCAGAAGGACTTCATGCATTGTGACCATGTTCAGAGAGAATATAGCAACATTTATTTTACACACAGTTAATGTACCATATTCCTGTTACCAACTTTGCATAACTTTTGGACAGAAGTCAAAGGTGAACACTAGACAGGCACTAGTCCCTTGGGAGATTGTTTTTGATCTCATAATCATCAAATGTTTTGAATTTTTTATTCATTTCAAAGTTAGTAAAGGCATCCTTTGTGGGCTTTGTGTTCATCTAACTGTTAGCAATTTCTCACTCAGGTTTCTATTTCACACAAAAGAACAGTAAAGTGTCAAAAAATTTATTCAAATAAAGAGAGAGAAAAAGCCCAGAGTCTTGAGTAAGTCTAGGGGAATGCCACTGTTGATCTAAAGGAAATAAGCACTTAGGAGTCATGAATATGCAGTGTGCATCTAATAGATATTCATGTCTACTAAGACCCATGATGCAATGGGGCACCACTGAAGGAACAATTGAGATTGAACAAGGCATTTCAATTTGGTGTTCCTTGGCAATCAAGTTAAGTCTATGTGAAGTGAAATAATGAAATGACTTTCTAGAACCCAAAGTTAATGAAAATACCTGAGGGTGGCATTCCCCTTGAAGCATTAAATGAGAGTATAGCAGATCATGGACAAAGAGAACTTAAATGTTGGTCTTTTGACACCAATCACATGTTTATAGTATACAAAGCAGTCAGCAGTATAAGTCTAAAATGTCTATAGAGTTTCTAAATATTAAATCATTGAAAACAAAATTACCTGACTTTGAATGACTCGCGTCAACACCAATGACTTTGCAAAGGAGATTATAGTACCCAAACATCCCTTACCTCCACTTCAAAAGCTGCTCCCACGTAGTGCCCCTAGTGTCAAAACTATATAATCTTTTGTTTTTTCAACAATCTGAATATGGTATCATTACCATTTTTTTGCTAAAGTTTTAGAACCCTGATAATAAAGAGGAACAATTCTGAGGAATTGGAGAAGCATACACTATGCATCATGGGAGAACTTTTTTACTTGATGTACTTGAACTGTGCAAAATGTTGTATATACAGTAACTACAAGTCAAGGACATATTATGTATGAACAATCAAACAGTTGATTTTCAAGCTTTTTTTTAAGCTAACATGTGTACAGCCAAACCATTACATTACTTGTATATTTGTTTTTCAGTGAACTTGTACTGCATTGACAGACTAGGGTAAATTAAGTATACATGATTCAGCTAATGATGATTCAAGAAGGTGTCAGTTCATAGCAGTGACGTTAGTGAATGTCCACTGCCACAAGAATAGGCTGTCATCAGTCCGGGATTATCAGCCTGTCCTTATAGTTTGGGGAAAGGGAGATTAGACCGTGCCCACAATGGCTGATCTGTCAGTCTGCCACAACAATATTTTCTTCTCATCAATAAAGTATCATTAGGGAGTGGATACCCATAATAAAATGTGCTAATATCAAATGTTTTTTCATTGCCATACAATTGTTATGATGTTATGCTGAAGACGTTTTCACAGGGGTAGTTCATTAATGTTATAGAATACTATACCAAGTA
Organism: Glandiceps talaboti; assembly: GCF_964340395.1. NCBI lineage: Eukaryota > Metazoa > Hemichordata > Enteropneusta > Spengelidae > Glandiceps > Glandiceps talaboti. The sequence continues at coordinate 24,051,971 of NC_135556.1, read as the reverse complement.
ATTGATGGCCCTCTTGAGAGATTTGTGTGTCTACATTGCTGTCAGACCAATAAAGTACTAGTATGAGTTATGTAAAAGTGAGTCATTAGCCCCATCTACAAGGCACTAAAAATCCTACCTGAGGTAGGATTCAGGATAGTTTGAAACCCGTGTAGACGCAAACATGTCCTGAACCTGTCCTGAAACTGTCCTGACTTAGGACACCTTTGAGAGGTTTCCTGAAACCTTCCTGACTTTGTCATATGTACTGTCAGGAGGGAACACAAGACATCTACTCCGCAATGTTCCTACGTGTAGACACTAATTTATCCTACCTCAGGTAGGATGACCTACGTGTAGATGGGGCTATTGAGTAGTTTTAGTTCTCGGCATGACTACTTGTGTTAATGTTTGGCTAATTTACTGATAATTGTATAATGGTAGAATTAACTGAGACCTGCTTTTTCAAAAGCAAATACCACATCCATGAGTTTCCAAAGGTCAAGGCAGAAATACAGGTACATTTGTATAATGTACAGTTAAGTTGTTGTGTCAGTACTGTTCATATAGACCTTTGATTTGGTCTTTCTTCTGTCATGATAAATGATGTTTTATAGCCAGAAAGATTTTTGGATCTTACATTTTGGCATATCTTTGTTGATAACAAAATCAAAGAAGTTATTTATGGCACAGACTTTAAGATACGTTGTTTTGCTCCACCCTCACCGCCTCCTCTGACTGATGTTTGAGGGTGCCCCTGTCACAGCATTACATACTATTTATGGCAGTGCCTTCAATATTTCATTTCTACTTTAAAATGCTATTTTCAGTCAAAGTCTAATAATTTTGTGAAATGCTCAAACTTTGAGTATCTATGAATTTCTATGAAAGTGAAGTCTTTGATTTTACTGTAGCCCACATTCTATGGATTTACCATGCCAAGTAGTGCGTTGTACATTTTCATTTCCAGGTCCCAAATTTTTCATACAATATTTAAATAAAGTCTTAGTATACCAAACAATGCCCTGTTTAGGATCTCATTATTATCCATAGACCAGTATTCACACAACTGGTTTTTGTCATGTATTGCAATTGGATCACAGCTGTCTAATGTATCTTATAAGTCAAGATATCATTTTTGACCAAAAATATTTCAACAATTTGTTGAAAATTCAAAATATTCACCAAAAAGAAAATCAGAACTATTTAACAAAATGACCAAATCTGAAGTCTCAACCAAAGTCATGCTTGGGTTTACTTATTGAAAACTACCCTAAAGATTCAGACAGTGACATATTTTGTTCATCACAAACCAGAAATAAATACATTACATCATTGCTGGGAATCTATAGTGTTACGAACCCTGTTGGAGAATGCAGTAACTACTGGAGCTAGAAAAATTCACATTTCTAATTTTAATAGCGCCCTCTATGTTAGCTTCTGCTAATGTCACGTACGTAGCTTGGGGCTCTGAATCGGATACTCGGCATTCATGCAAATTATCAACTGTTGATTTTTTGGCTGGTTTCTTGTTATGAAATATGAAATGTTTGTCCTAAATTGAAAAACATAAGATAGGTGATCGAAATCAAGTGGAATTAAATTTATAATGATAAATGAATTTGCAGAATTTTCCATCTTTTGACATGAGTGTAAACTTCACCTTATTAATTTTGATAAAAAGCGATGAAAATACTAGAATGTTAATATTTAGGCTACATTAGCCTTCATCGACTATTTAATTTCAGAATATGCACAATTATGGTTTACCGTTCATTAAATAATTACCTTCCTTTGTGATTAGTCATGTGAATTCTGATTTTATTATCAATATATGTCTATAAAGTGGGTAGATGTACTCAAAGGAACAGTCTTGCACACCTATGTTATTATCTATCTCGTAAAACCTCGTAAAATCTCACGATAATCTAGTTAATAAAAAATAGATTCAAGCGTCTCACCATGGTAATCCCAAGTTAATACGCAATATCTGGAATCAGGGGAATCAGGTAGAAAGCCGAACCATGTCATTCGCATAACGGATAACACCCCCCATCCCCCACCTCACCCACCTGGGGGAGGGGACCGGGGAACTATAATAGAAAGGTATACAGGTATGTGCCGCTCAAATGATAGGTCACCTATTTACGAAAATAGCCGAAAACATGGATCGACTTTTCAGCTCACAATTCCCCAATCAATTGGTCGGTAACATGCGGGAAACGTCTCCATGCCTGAGAAATATCTTCACAGCATCATAACCTAACAATGGGTCTGTTTTTGGATTATAAATGGGTAGATTTAGGGCGTACCCCCCTCTACTTCTCATAGTAACCGCCTATTAAATGACGATGCTGTCGCGATCGGTCGGCTGATAAAAAGCTAAAAATGTAAGTGTGTATGTGGTGATGGGGCTTTCCATTCAAATTCATTCTTTAAGTAGTCTGGTAGCCTTATAGGGTTCAAAATGTCAACTTCAGATATTAGAAGCGAGACATCGCTCGCAAATTAAACAGGCCGACAGACAGGCTGACGGACAATCAGACAGGCTTTATATAAACAAGCAGACATCACAGACAGACAGACAGACAGACAGACAGACAGACAGACAGACAGACAGACAGACAGACAGACAGACAGACAGACAGACAGACAGACAGACAGACAGACTACTCATTCAAATGTGTACACACCTTCACACACCATTTTAGATTTTTGAAATAGAACCTGGATCTGAAAACAGCACAATACATTGACAACAGTGCTGAAGACGTAAAGATTCCGGTACCCATAATACCAATTCATCAGTACATACAATGTCATGTTAATTCAAATTTCTTGAAAAAGCCCGCTCATAATGCGAAATTAGATTCGAGCCGTTTTTTGTACTGAATTACTACTGCTGCGTACATGATGCATTGACATTGTTCTTTTTTCTTTTCTTTCTTTCTTATTTTTATACCGAACTGGCTTAACAAACAATTCCTACCTTTTAGCATCATCATAAATGTCATCCAAAACCTTTGTGATAACATCGTTTGTTGACATAGACGTACCAATACATTCACCGTAATCACGATGCCAATAAATTTGCAATCTTTTAAGATCTAAAAAAGTCTAGGCTATTTATCATTGCTGGCAGCATCGACTTGTCATATAGGAATTAACCAGGGAATTCATGTATCAATCATTCCACAATGATGAATACACAGTGACAACATCAACGGTTAATATTTAAAGAACAGTTTTAGCTGTGATCTGACCATTTACGAATTGCTCTAATACTTAACATGGGACGATTGAGATAAGATACATAAAGGCTAGACATTAGAGTTGCTATTTATGCTCCTTAGTATGGACATATATGGAATGATTGACAAACTATATAAAGTGTGTAAACAATTTGAGAAGGTCACACTGTACTGGTGCAACCTTTTTGTTTTTAAACGAGCTCTTTCAATTAAGATCTAACCCATTGCAAAATGATTCTTTTCTCTTTTTTTCTTTTCTAGATGGCCTTGATCACTGAAAGCGTACAGTTTCTATAATGACTTTGTTAACAAACCTGATCTAGCACATACAAGTATACCTAATTTTCTTTAATCTTTGTCCAATTCGATGTACTTTTAAGCGCCAGTACTCAACACAATAGTCATATTTACATAGATAGTGGCGAGAATTCTACAATCAATGGTTCATGTACCACCAGGACTCGGAATTATTGGTTGTTCTCTCATGCTTTCAATAAAACCAATATATCAGTGTACATGGAAGGGTGCTCTTACTTACAACTTTGGACCATTTGCTTAAGTTCCCAAATTTGAGCAATAAACAATAATTTTCGCTCAGATATACGCACTGGTGGGGTCCGAGTCGCCAGCGTATAATCAGTGACGTTGTCATTTTTCTATTCCTGCCATACAAGGCGACAATTCTTATTATTTCGCCAGATTTAAGTTAAAGTAACGCCGCCCTGAACAATATATATATTACATCTTCCATATCTTTGCTTGCTCTTCTGTCAGGTTTCATGTGTCAGAATCTACAGTAAGTTTACATTTTCCACGCCTTAGGATGATTAACATGAAAGGGTGAATATCGCAGACCTCTTGTAGCAATGTCTTTAGGACTCAAAGACATCATGTTATGCCTGCCACGCAGTTGATTGATTGATTGATTGATTGATTGATTGATTGATTGATTGATTGATTGGTTGGTTGGTTGGTTGGTTGGTTGGTTGGCTGGCTGGCTGGCTGGCTGGCTGATTGATTGATTGATTGATTGATTGATTGATTGATTGATTGATTGATTGATTGATTGATTGATTGATTGATTGATTGATTGATTGATTGATTGATTGATTGATTGATTGATTGATTGATTGATTGATTGATTGATTGATTGATTGATTGATTGATTGATTGATTGATTGATTGATTGATTGATTGATTGATTGATTGATTGATTGGTTTGGTTTGGTTTGGTTTGGTTTGTTTTTTCTTACTTTTGTTTCCTGTATATTATATTATTAATTTTATATTAACTTCATTTTTGCTGTCTTAATTTTTTACAATTCAATTATCATTTTTTTTAATATAACAATTTATGAAAACCCAGGAAAGATGAAAAAGATTTTTAAACCATTATTATAATCAGTTTCCCATTGCATAGCGGTTAAGGGTCTGCACTTACACTCAGAAATTGTTATAGATTTTTACAGGAGGCTGCAGGGGAATGTGCAGAATCGTGCATTTCATCACGATTGACGATTCACACGTATATCTGTATTTTATTTGGTCAGCAGAGAACGGTACCGTTCTGCGAGGATACAGTCTGTCGGCTCTGTCAAATCTGCCAGCAAAGCATTTTTCGTTGTTTTTCTTCAGGAAGCTGTTTTCTGGATATACATATAAATAGAGGTGACTGAAGTCTTCGTTAATTGCATGCAACGGTTTCCCATTGGTTCAGATTAGTGTATTGGTGTATGTATGTATACACCTGTCAAAGATCAATACCATTTAAACTGAACACGTTCCACACTGTCTGAATATTCGAAGTCCCATATTTGGTTTCCATAGTAGAGTGTAAGTACATGGTAACTATATGTCAAGGCTTTTTGGCAATGTTTACAGAACTAAAGTTGATAATCATGCCAATAACACAGTGTAATCACTATAGCACGACGTATACATTGTGAAACCATGTCATTGGAGTAATAGCTATGACCTGACAACGCAAAAACTCACTAACTACATATAATAGAATCCTAGAAATGGTGCAACCAGAAATTGCCCATTTTGGACCAAATTAAAAGAAATGTTTGACAGCTATTTCAAAGAACACACCCTGAGAAAATTTAAAATATACGAACGATATAGCGATCTACCCATTACAATTGATATGTATAGAGATATGTTTCGTTTTATGTAAATTGACATGACAGTAGTATGTATGTATGTATGTATGTATGTATGTATGTATGTATGTATGTATGTATGTATGTATGTATGTATATATTCAGTACATCAACATCTCCTGACGAGTGATTTACTCACGAAACAGGCTTGTAGAGACGAAAAACCCGACTTGATTTTCTTCTACCCTCAACATATGTATGTATGTATGTATGTATGTATGTATGTATGTATGTATGTATGTATGTATGTATGTATGTATGTATGTATGTATGTATGTAAATATGTATGTATATGTATGTGTGTATGTGTGTATGTATGTATGTATGTATGTATGTATGTATGTATGTATGTATGTATGTATGTATGTGTGTATGTATGTATGTATGTATGTATGTAAATATGTATGTATGTGTATGTGTGTATGTGTGTATGTGTGTGTATGTGTGTATGTGTGTATGTATGTATGTATGTATGTATGTATGTATGTATGTATGTATGTATGTATGTATGTATGCATGTATGCATGTGTGTATGTTTGGGGGTGGTTAGGTAGGTATGTAGGTAGGTAGGTAGGTAGGTAGGTACAATTATTACAGCGTTGTAAGTTTATACATGTTTAGGTATTTTATGCAAGGTTTGTGTTTTATCTCAAATTTTTTACATTTGAGTTGAAATTACTACAATAAATGAGTAGAAAAACGGTATGAATCTCGGACTAGTTTCGCACATTCGCGGTTTTTTTCAATTATATTGCATTCAATTCACATTTGAACAGTAACCGTGCAAACTTGGGAACCATTCTAGCCACCATCCATTTCGACATATGCTGAAGACAGTCATTGAAATATTTCCCCTTTTTTTCACTTGTTTTACACAATAATGGTCGAACGTGATTTAACGTGACACAGGTATACTGTAAACTATGATACAAACTAAGAATAGATGGACGCAAACTAAAACGATTTTGGAACATGTAGTGATATATGAAATAGCTATGATAATTAAACTTATAGTAGACTAGACTCATTGATATTGAAAAACAATGTAAGTGGTGTTTCATTTCCGTTGATGGTCCGTGTGTACCATATCTAAATTCTAATGTAATTACATTATGTGTTATACACTCACTCATTTCACACTATTATGATATCTTCGACATATCACGCGATTGTTTTGTTGCAATGTCTGTCTCTAACTTGTCCAGGTCTTATAATATAACTGCGTTTCGCTGTCGTGATTGTGGTTCAAATCATCTTGAACTTGTGACGTCATAGTCCTCTAAACCTAACTATAAGCAATAATCATTATAAACTTTCTCACAGTATTTAATAAAATGAACCGCTGTAGAGCAATGCACAATTGTTCATACTGAAGTTTGTGGATATAGACAGGAATAGTGAGGGCATTCGAGTATCAACTTTATATAGATTCATTTTGATTGTAAATAAACGAATCTTGTTTGGATTCCATGTTTGCTTTATTAGTCTGGTTGAGTTCATCTCTTAGGTTTCACCTAACAACAGAAAGAAGAACAGATAAGGTCAGTTACTGAAATCTGAACACGAAGATTAAACAAATAAGGCCTTACGTGGGTTAATCCCATCGGAGATGTATTTATTCATTTGTTAAACGATAGTAGCTGAATTTTATTAGTTGATTCATTAGAGCGGAAAAGGGAACTAATTGTAAGAGTTAGGGTAATCCAATCGATTAGTACAAGACACGGGTCCGTTATTTCTAAGATGCTAAAATCAATCTTGTGTCTGTGGTAATGTATAGGTCTGCTTTGAACATTATATACCCTTTAAGAATAACTATACGATTCAAATATATCATATAAGACGCACAGGAGTCTGACTAAATTCGAATACAAGAATCTAGTTTCATTACAATTATCAGATGGTCTTTGGATAAAACACACTCGAATATAGTCAAATGTTTTGTCGAGCCAACAATGTCAAACCCATTGATAAAATTGCCAACGTCTTAAAGCCCACGGCCTATATATGTAATATTCGTTTAGCGACTACGTACAGTGAAATGTGGTTATTGTTAAATTTGTTAAAAAGGCATGTACGCTTTAATTATTTTTACTTAGACCTTTACAGAAAATTCAGAAAATGGTCTGGGCTGGGATTATAATCCCGTTTCCGTCTTTCATAGTGTATATGTCATTTAAACAGCGTGACAGTCATGTCTTGATGTCCTCAGAAAAGAAACTATATGTGATTGTGTTGTGTTTGATAGATATTTCGTAGATGGGTTACACGCTATATGTTTCCCTGTGATGTGATTCGTTGTCGAAGATTGCAAAAGTCGAGTAATACAATAGATCTGTGAAATTGATAGTTTTATAAACATGTATAGATGTATTTTCAATTAAGAGATAAACAACCTTCATCCTGTCACTGTGCTTTGTACCATTTTCAAATGTCATAATTGTTACAATAAATGAAAAAATATGATCTTAACCTTGCGGCAAGATGCGGATCCACGATCCGAGGACATCAATCATGATCGCGTTTCAGCGGGAAACGAAAACAGAAATGAGCTAATGGTAGTTTTGCACGTCATCACACGTCGTATCAATCCGACATTGATACATAGTAGTGTCATATTACAACTCTATAATTCTGATCATAAGATGAACCATGTTATCCAATAGGGACGCCGGAATATCAGAAAAGGTATTATGCAAAACTTAAATATCGCCTATCGTAAAACGTTGCGGCATGTCATCTCCGTTTAAATAATTCACTACATTTATATTGGTAGTGTAGTAGTATTCTACGATGTCACCAGAACTTTCAGAAAAGATCACGCCACACTGTATTTAATTCAGCAATGGCAAACCCTTCCTTTCGTTCAGCTTTGACATCACATCGCCAATGGCGACAATTATATGGAATTACCGGTTAGACACAAGATATTTGGAGTTGCTTATCCACAAAACTATTTATGCAGTATACTGCCGTCAGTCACACTACTATAGAATAATGAATCTTGCAATAGCATTGCGATGACATGAAATCTGTCACACCTTTGCACCTTACTCTAACAGCATGCCGTTATATACTGAAAAAAATATGATTGATGGCAAGACGCGTCGTTTTGCCCGCTAAAAATATTACCAATTACGGTGACCGATAGTGACATTTAACATGATTTCTATGCGGACATTTTCACTAAAGATAATGTGTTATGAATAATGCATAACTATGAATCTGTATTTTATACATGATTGGTTTGGATTATATTAAAAAGGGTAGCTGTGATGTAATGATTATTGTCACCTCCATATCAAATGTTATAATGAACCTAGTAGAAGTAGACCATTCAAAACCTCAAAAAAGGTAATTCCATCAGTAGGACCTGCTTAATGTTGAACCCTATTTCACCTCATGTAATTGAAACTATTCCAACAATGAAACTGTGAATTTGTTAATGATTCTGTCAGACATTCAATTTTAGAATTACAACGTTGTCATCGCATATACGCCATATTGAATACTGCATAAAAGCAGTATACGTTCCTGACTTTTTAAATAACTTTTAGTTTGTCTAAACATGTACTGCTATTCCTTCTATTTTCCACGATGATACATCATTTTTTATACGCCTACTCGTTGCTTGTAATTTGAAATACCTCATACGTCAACGTACATCAGGGGCCTAGTATATTTGATGTACGTAGCACACAATACTAATGGCATTATCTTGATTTCGAAGTAACTGGTCCTCCGTCAACCTCTGTTCTTACCTATACAAACCGATATTATAGCTCATTTAGAGGTTTGCTAAGTGCCTATGTTATTGCCGCCTACTCGCCTTGTGTCCAGGATGATCCGGGTTT